>NC_034414.1:33390442-33512363 GCF_002078875.1 Numida meleagris | reverse complement strand
CTGGATGGTTGTGTGGAGGAAACGGACCTGGGGGTATTGGTCGATGTTCGGCTGAGCATGAGCCAGCAGTGTGCCCAGGTGGCCAAGAAGGCCAATGGCATCCTGGCTTGTATCAGAAACAGTGTTGCCAGTAGGAGTAGGGAAGTCATTGTCCCTCTGTACTCAGCCCTGGTGAGGCCCCACCTTGAGTACTGTGTCCAGTTTTGGGCCCCTGACTGCAAGAAAGACATTGAGGCCCTGGAGCGTGTTCAGAGGAGGGCGACAAAGCTGGTGAGGGGTCTGGAGCACAGGCCTTATGAGGAGTGGCTGAGGGAGCTGGGATTGTTCAGTCTGGAGAAGAGGAGGCTCAGGGGAGACCTTATCGCTCTCTACAACTACCTGAAGGGAGGTTGTAGTGAGCTGGGGGTCGGCCTCTTCTCTCTTGTAACTAGTGACAGGACGAGGGGGAATGGCCTCAAGTTGCATGAGGGGAGATTTAAGCTGGACATTAGGAAATTCTACTTTTCTGAAAGAGTGATCAGGCGCTGGAATGGGCTGCCCAGAGAGGTGGTTGAGTCACCGTCCCTGGAGGTGTTCAAAAAGCATTTAGATATAGCATTGAGAGACATGGTTTAGTGGGGTTATTGGTGGTAGGTGGATGGTTGGACTAGATGATCTTGTAGGTCTTTTTCAACCTAGCTAATTCTATGATTCTATGAAAGCTGCTGTTGCATAAATGCACAAGGTTCCTTGTTTTATGTCCGTATATATATATATGCAAGATGCTCTTATATAAAAGTCTTTATCTATATGCTCTCAAGAGCATCTATATATATCTATATATAGATATAGATATAGATCTTGCAAATCAGCTTTCATTATTTAAAAAACTTTTTGAAGCTTACAGTTTGAACTCACTAAATTCATGTAATATATTTTATAAATTTTAGAAAAATGCTCTTGTTTTGCTTTACTTCCAGGATATCAGAGAGATTCAGACGCAGTTTCGGTCCCCATCCTTTATCTGAAGTTTAACTGCTCAAAGCATGCCACAAAAATAATTCTCTTCCAAGTGGTGCAGTATAAATATCATGTTATACATCATTCCTCTCTAAAAACATACATTTTTTCTAACAAGCAGAAAAAAATGCTATTATTGAAATTGCATATTTTTTTCCAGCCTTCAGACTCACTGCAAGATTACAGTGACATAATCGGTATGTCGATCTTTCAGAACTCTATTTCCATCAATCTTGTTAAACAAGGACTAGTTCAGAACACGTTTTACAGTGCTGTTGCATTTTCCAAGACTAAACACACTTCAGTTTCTTTCATGCCCAGAAGAGGCCATTGGTTCACCAATAATTGAAATAGCAGTGATGCTCATCTGTGTGCCAGCCTGTAAACTAAGCAGAAGTTTAACCTCTTTGCTATTATGCCACTTTGACACTTTTGCAGTAATGTCAACTGGCCAGGATTCATTCACTGGAAAGAGGTTGAGTTTAATGTTTTCTGCTTCTGGCAGCAAAGGAGGATCTGAATATACTTAGTTTTGGGATAAGCATGGGAAAAACCAGTGTGCGTGTGTGATGGTGATGGTGGGGATTCCCAGTTCCCAGCAGCATGTTACTAAAATAGAGTTTATTTTTAATATATGTAATTAATTGTATTCATATTCTACTCCCATGTGCAAAACCCTGAGGTTTCTGGACACAAATGTGTGTTCTGATATCTCTCCAGGATACATAATCATCCCTTAAAGGAAACAGTTCTCACTCCTTATGGTGCCAATAAAACAAAAGAATTCCTTGGGCAACAGTTCTGGAGACATTTTCAGTGCTTTGTAGGAAAACACAGTTGCTTTGATTTACACACACTCAACTTACTTATCTTTTAAGCTGTGAAGAATATTTTAAAGATCTTCAGCTCTCAGTATGTCTTATGTACAAAAAAAAATAATAAAAAGAAGGAAGAGAAAGGTAGTCTAATTTTGATGGTGCTTGCGAGCATTGCACTAAGTGCAAATTCTTTTTCTGCTGCTGGTTTCCCCTGTGGGGCAAAGAAATGGTTACCTCTGTCAGGTTCTTTGAATAGGCAATTACATTACACTTCATCTGTGTAAGATTATTTGCATTATAGAAGTTCAAGATTTGTTACAATAGGAAAAAAAAACAGTTTGCAATCATAAAGTATAAAATGTGATGCAAGTGTTACTTTAAGATAAACAAGAAAAGCAAGTTTCTCTAGTCACTGACCAGCAGATCATCACCCTTTCTGAGGACCATCCCTCCCCAGCTCAGTCCATTCTGAACTATACTTCTCAGTCAGCTTTGCAAAGCAAATTTCAACTAGAAAATTAGATTTTGTTTCTGAATTATCAAATTTGAACTGTACTTTACACAGATTCCTAGATCCAGTTGCTGATCATTCTGATCAAGTTTTGACTGAGAAAGCTTGGCACAGACTTTTCACAGTGCTGGAAGGAAATGCAAAAACTAGAAATCTGACTGTAGATCAGTATACAGCTACATTAAAATGGTAGTTAAATTGCTCTTACTGGCAAAGGAATATTTCTTTGCATAAAGATCATCTAAAAAGATAATTTTGCAGAACAATTTAATTATTGCACTTTTAAAAAAATTAAAAAGATACATGGATTAAAGAGGTCTTCCTATTTTAAGAGGAATCCTTTTATTTAAGAGGCATCCTATTTTTATGAAAGTGGAATGAGGTACTTTTAGACTTAAAAATACAGTGACAAAGGCATATCGCTCTTGCTGTAGATAATAGATTCAAGAATTTAGTCCCTGTTTCAAGTCTTTATCTTCAAAAGATTAACTAGTACCATAGCAGGACAAAGCCCTTTCCATGAAAAACAGAGAAATAAAAATATCCTGTAGACTGTTACAATTAACCAACCTTCCTAAGAAACTCTGAAACATAAAAATGACACATTTCCAATTATTTTTCTGTATACCCAAGTCTTCTGTATCCAGACATTAAATTTGGCACAAAGCAGGTTTTATTAATATATTTTCAAAATTATATTAATACAAATTATACAATTTTATAACTAATATATACATTGTAGCTTACATTTTATCATCATATATTTATATTTTACTATTATCTGAACTCAATGTGCATTGGAATGTATTTCAAAATATATAAGGAACTTTTATTTACAGTTTATCTCAATTTAATATTTACATCTTCCCACAATTGCTTAAGCTTTCTGGGAGTTCAGCTCACCCCTGAAATATATCAAATCCTATTTTTTATTAATTGCCAAAAAAAAATATGAATAAAGAAAACGTTGAAAATTATATTTTCAAATTAAGTCAAGGCCATAAAAATCACATTTCATAGGACAAAAGAAAAAAGTAAAAATATAACACTTATTATTCTTTTTAATAGAAGAAATTCATTTTTATTTATTGCCTATAAGTATGATGCAAAATGGAATGAAATACTGTGATCTATGCTTGTACTAGTATAAACTATATTTTAGACCCAGCCAAAATTTCTTTTACATGGAAGTAAATTAGATAGGTACAGCACACAAAGTGAGCTGAACTTTGTCATCAAAGAAAATTGGCTTTTCCTTTTCAATTTCATTTCAAAGAGATCTGACAACTGTCGCTTTGAGCAAACTTTAACAGCACAATGTCTTTTGTGCAAGTTTCCCCCTGTCAGCTTTTTCATTCCAACAGTAACTTAGAACAAAGTGTATGCTGCCCTTTAGTTGAGAACTTCATCAGTTGAATGAACACTGCAATAGTGCAGTGAAATTGAGGGCATACTCTTTGTGAATCTGAACAGTGCATTCTCAACAAATACAACTTCTCTTTTACAAGGATAAACTAGCCAGTTCTCCTATGCTTACTGAAAATCCATTTTAAAATCCTCCTATTCAAACCTAGGCAGGGTGTCAAAAACAAGTCTTTGAATTTTCATGTATAGAATGCAAGGAATAAATCTGGATTTACGTAGTCTCAATTTTCTTATAGTGAAATTTTGTCACTCATATCAGATTAAGACCAGTTCTGTTGCATATTCTTGTAGACCAGTACTCTCAGGAATGCTTACTTGTGGTCATCTTTCAGACTGCTATGCATAGGCATTCATGCATAACTCAGTGATAACTTTAAATGAAAACTGGGAAGCAGTTATTGATTATCTCCTCTGACTCTATATACTAATCTCATGTAGTAGGTTCAGATTGTTTTTTGAAAAGCTTCATTAATAAAACAGAAAAACAAAGAAAGTCATTATTTATGTGAAACTGCTCTGAATGGATCTGCATTCATGAGAACAGTCTAAGCAAATAAAATACAGAAGACAAACAAAAACTAGTAAATAAATGGGAGATAGTAAAATTAGTACAGGTGACATCTTTGATAAAGATCTGGATGCTCAAGTGCATGCATTTTCAAACACCTTTTACAAGGTCAATTGGATCACTAATTTTAACCACTGGAAGAGACTGCCAAGATAGGCTGTGAAATTTCCATCCATGGAGGAAAGCCATCTGGACATGGTTCTGGACAGCCTGATCTAAGGCAAACCTGCTTGAGAAAGGGTCTTGGACCAGATATCCTTGAGAGGTTCCTTCTGACCTCAATCATTCTCTGATTCTGGGGAAAAAAAGATAAATTTTAATCAGTTTTCTTTTGTGTCATTTACTGCACAGATCTAAGACTGTAAAATGTCTTACTCCTTGCCTTTCCAGCTTATTTTTTTCTTCTGTGTTACTGCTTAAATATCAGTGTCAAACATGCACATAGAGAACACTTAAGTGCAGAGTGGGTAAGTTTAGCAAAGAAATCCATCACTAATTTCATTTCAGGGGTCTGTTTTGGGTCCAGTACTCTTTAACATGTTTATCAGTGACATAGGCAGTGGGATCAAGTATACCCTCAGCAAGTTTTCTAATGACACCAAGCTGAGTGGTGCAACTGATACAGTAGAAGGAAAGGATGCCATCCGGAGAGACCTTGATGAACTCAAAAGGTGGGCCCATGTGAACCTAATGAGGTTCAACAAAGCAAAGGACAAGTGTTTGCACTTGGGTCAGGATAATCCCTGCTGAGAAGGACTTAGAAGTCCGTGGTACCCTGGGCCCCATGCAAAAGAGGTGTGGCCAGTAGGTCAAGGGCTAACTCTCTACTTTGCCATGTGGGGCCCCATCTTGAGTATTGCATGTAGGTCTGGGGACCCTAATGCAGAAATACTTTTGGAGACAGTCCAAAGGAGGGTCATGAAGATGATCCAAGGCTTGGAGCACCTCTCCTATGAGGACAGCCTGAAGAAGCCTGCAGCATGGCGGGCTGGAACTTGATGATCCTTGAGGTCCCTTCCAACCCAAGTCATTCTGTGTTTCTATAATTCTGGATAGGATATATTTTTGGTAACAACCTTTTTAACTTGACATGCCTTTTTCCAAAGGAGATCTCAGGAGTGGACCCTGCCTCACACACCATTTTGTGCTGTGTACAATATTGCAATGAACTCAGATGTTCTGGAATATTAAACTTGTACTGTAGGTGTAGAATGACTGCATATATACTCACTGACCAATTCATATCAACTGAGAACTGGTTGAACCTCCGCTACTTAGATCAGAAACTGCCTTCCTTCAAGGACAAGTTGGTTCTACTGGAGTTAGAGGCAGTTTCCCACAAAAGATCCTGGTCAGGATGAGTATCTTTTTTCCTCCAAGTGCTGTGTATTAGTGCTTTACGTATGCTGTGATTGTTTCCTGTGTAAGCATGTACACAGTCACACAGCTGAAATATGAGATTTGTTGTACTGTAATGACAAGTTCCTGAAATTTCTGTTTATGTCCTATTAATATAACATACAGTAAAAATATAACAGTGCATCTATAGTTGTGTATGCTTTTTTTTTTCTTTTTAATGAAAATACAAGGGTTTTTTTTGTGGCTATTATTATCATTGGAACATTTCAAAGCATACACCAGAGGGATGGGATGCCATCCAGAGGGACCTAGACAGGCTTGAGCAGTAGGCCCAGGTGAACAAGGTTCAACAAATCTAAATGCAAGGTCTTGCACCTGAGTTGAGGCTACAAATACAAGCTGGGGGATGAAAGGATTGAGTGCAACTCTGTTGAAAAAGACCTGGGAGTACTGGTGGATGGCAAGCTGGACATGAGCCAGCAAAGTGCTCTCACAGCCCAGAAAGCCAACCATACGCTGGGCTGCATCAAAACATGTGTGTCCAGCAGGGTGAGGGAGGTGATCCTGCCCCTCTACTTTGCACTGGTGAGGCCTCACCTGGCGTACTGCATCCTGGTGTGGAGTCCTCAGTATGGGAGAGACATAGATCTGTTGGAGCATGTCCAGAGGAGGGCCACAAAAATGATCCAATGGATGGAACACCTTTCCTACAAGAACAGGCTGAGAGATCTGGGGCAGTTCAGCCCGGAGAAGACAAGGCTCTTCACTTAGAGCTGTTTCATCTCATATTCTGTTTGAAAAGAAGCAAACAATGGTCTTTTCTGTGAGGTCCAATTTCAGTTTCAACTTACCCCATAAAGATTTACTGGTATTTAACTGTGGAATTGTATGGTGTGCTTGCACTACTGTGAACCAGCATTCCTGGTGATCTTGTTTACTACAAATGATGCAACTTTACACTCTAGTGGAAATTTTTGTGTGTAGGGGAACTGTTAGGTCACAGCTTGAACTGGTGATTGAGCACCTGGTGAAGGAATGTGGCTGGCCCAGGAGGCACAGGCAAATTGTTTGCACCTGTGCTCCCCATTTAACCAGAAGGGTGGACCCAGGGTGGAGCCACCTTGGGCTCATATAATGGCTAGCTAGCATCTCTTGGACCTAGGCTGCTTTCTGAGGAGTGGTGTATAAGAAGTGGTTCTCTTTGCCAGTTGGGTGAGTTCAGCTCCTTTTTCTGTACTTTGTTATTGGCCTACCTGCAATTACTTTCCCTGGTATTGCTGAGAACCTGTCAAAAGCAGTTTTACTTCTTTGTGAGCAGAACAGAGTGTTAATTAAATGTGCTTATTATGCAGTGTGCTAAATCTCAATTCTTCCAACTGTGTAAGTGAAACCTCTTTGATTCTAATACTTGAAATAATACCACCCTTCTATATACCCTATTACTTGCTAATTTCAGATCCATGATATGTATATGTATTCCTTGATAAATGCTTGCATTTTTCAGAATGAACATCAAACAGATGTAAGAGTATGAGTAAACAAAAATGGTAATTTACATACATATTTCTTCTGATTTGAAGATTCTTAACTTCAGTGGCATATAGTTTTCCTTATTATTGTTTTTTATATTATGTTGTTCACTCTGCAAGTAATGCCTCCTATTTATTTCTGTGGGAACAACAACAGATACCAAGACCACAATAATATTACTTGATAGAGTTTTCTATCTGAGAATTTGCTCTTTTTTTCAGTGTAGTGACCACTATTAGCAATGTGTTTTCACTGAATGAACAGGAGCCTGCATGCTGTGCTTTTTTTAAAACAAAACTGCTCCTGTGGAGGTCATCTGCTGTTGCCTCTGGTGAAATGTACCACCTGCCACCTCACCATGCTCATATCTGTGTTTAGTCTCCATAAATGTTCAGCAAGATTTGATGAATGTCAATGGATGCAATGTTATCTGCATGGAGGCATTCAGTTATGCACCTTTTCTTCACAGGCGCTTCAGTGCCAGACATCAATTTTTCAGGCTGCTCCTCTTCTGCTATCTGTTGCATGGCAACAAAATGTGATGAAATATTGGTAGGGAGGTTTAAATTCTACTGCTATACCACCAGTATCTATCTCTGACCTTGTGAGCCAACATAATTAAATAGCTGACATTTCCTTGCTCTTCTATTGTTGCAGAGGTCCCATGTTCAGCAAGAACTTTAAAATGAAGATGCTGTATAAATACAAATTTGTCTGTGCTATAGAAGTGTATCATAATGACCACTTTTATTCTTATGCTTATCTTATACATGCAGATCGTTTAAAATATCCCAATACACGATAATTATGAGAACATAGACATGTGCATGTTCTGTATCTCTGACTGCTTTAACTTACAAAATTACAAACATAGGAATACGTAAAAATGACTGCAGAATAGCTACTTAAATTAAAAGAAATAACACTGGGGAGTGGTTACAAAAATAACTGAAGAAGAGAGTAATATTAGAGTGTAGGGTCATTTTGAGCTGGTATAAATGCTTAAAAATTGTTTTTGTTTATCTTGTGTGATGTACAGATGGATTCTATGTAGAAAAGCAAGTTGAATCAGAGGAGGGATAGGGTAAGGATGTGGCTAGTCTCCTTATTTTTGTTCATGTATATGTTTCATTTTTTTTTTTTTGCAGTGGTCATTTATGAGCATTTATATAGCTTGCTGTTTGAAGACATCTTTTGCAGTCAGAGTCATTGGATGTAACAAGAGGACTATTTTGTCCTTTGAATTCTTCCATTAAATATAACTACAGTTTTGTTTGAAATATGAAACAAGTACAAACTTGCCTGAAATGCCATTTAAAAGAAGCATTTTCTTTGTCTGCCATGTCTGCATTATATTGCAATAAGAAAAAAGAAATAAGGTAGATAATTCCCTGAAACTGAGCTACTAACAAAATTCTGAAAAAGACCATACAGTTTAAATTAATGTGAAACCATACAGTATATTTGAATTCATTACTAGCTATAATTTAGTAATAGATGACTGGGGGGCTGGCAATGATAATGAAGAATCTTTTTTACAACCAAAGAAAAAATATTTATTGATAGTGTAGAAAATCAGGAAGAAACGATTATTGTGGCAGAAGGAAACTTAAAAGCATCATGAATTGTGTGATAGCTTTAGAAAGCAAGTGCTACCTTAAAACAGATGGGAAAGAATTATTTGATTAAGACATATCCTGTTGTCTTTTTGTTTCTTATGTGTTGTGAACTCCTTGGAAACAAAAATCTTTTACTGAGGCAAAATTTTCATCTGTTAAAACAGCAGTCATTTCTGATATTAATCACGTTCAGATATAATAATGTTTCATCACAACTCACATGTTGGAGCAATATTGTTAAGTGGACAGTTTACTTCTCCAAAACTAAGCTACTTCAATGATTTCCATGTGTACTTCTGTTGTGGGCTTAGTTCTGCACTAGAAAATATGTGGAACCATGCTTAGCTTGAACTGTTGGTAGATCTATTTCTCTTAGTTGATTTAACTATTTTCTACAATTGTAAAAGAAAAAGAACATAACTCTATTTTTCCAATTGAAAAACAAACAACAGCAAAATGAAAACAGAAGAAAAAAATGATGTTCTATCATTTCTCAAAGTAGAAGAAGAGGGTTTTTCTTTGAAAAAGAATTTGGAAGTCCACAAAAAGAATTTTTAGGAAATAATTGAGAGAAAATGTGTTTACGTCTAGAGATTATAGCTCAGTACCACTAGCCTATTAAAATTCTGCATGACAATAGTACTACCATAATTCTTAGAATGGCAGGTTCACAGCCAAATGCTAAATTTCTCCATGATTAGAGACAGTCATACGTCCACACGATTACTTCAAGAGACAGTTTAGGTGACAATGGCTTTCTCCTTAATGTCTTCTTGGGGTATGCAAGTTAGATTGCCATAAACATTGCCTTGCTATTTACCTACATAAGACACAGAAGGCAAAAACAAAAAACCACACAAACAAAACTTCCTAATAAAATGCTTTATGTACTGCAATAAACAGCACTGGCTGGAATAAAAGCAACTTTGTTCTGAAGAAAGAACCCTTCATTTTTATGAACTGAGTGATATGGTTTTTAGTGACATTGCTTTGTTTCATCTTCCGGGATCATTCTGGATCTAATTCAGTTATTGACGCTGTTGATGAAATAGCAAAGTTGTGGACCACTGAGACAACAGTTAGGGTCCTGGATCACAGGATGATATGGTTAAAATCTAAGAACTTGCTTCAACTGCGGTCTATTTTAAATTATTTTTTCTAAGTATTAATACCATATGCAATTCTATATGCAAGTACTTTGAATGTATTTGTTATATTAGAGTCTATATTTTTGATGAGCGGAGCCCTTGAAACAAAATCTTCTTACTTCTTTTCAATGCCTTTCAACTTGTCTTTAATGCCTTTCATTTGCCTAATGGAAATCAAGAACTGTTCAGCTGAAAACAAGTATAATGTCATCTCACAAAGGACTGTAAACTGTTGCCCCTCTTGTCAGAGATTACGGGAAGATTAAGTTCATTCTGTAATAGAAATGATGCAGAATAGAGTGCTCATACTAATCTATTTCTGCACTTAAGATGCTTGTACATTTCATATTGTAGTTTTTCCCTCGTACATATTATATCTGCATGACAAATCAGCAATACTAAATCTGCTCATTTTCACATCTAGAAAACACTAAGGTCATTCCTCAATAGCTGAAAGCGATCACTTCTTTGCATTTGTTGAATGTGCATTGATAGTTCTGTTTGTTGGGGATGAATTATCCAGGGCTGTTCTCTTTGTTTTTCTTTTAAAGGAGAAAACTGGCAAAACCGATTATGGTTGGAAACAGTCATATAAACTACAGCTCATTCCCAGTACAATGTATGTTAGCCATGGGATGCATTCTTGTTTCTGTTTTAATTTTGTTCCCACTGAATGTTTTGCAATTGCAGAATATTTAAACATACTTCCACATATGCATGAATATCTCTTTCAGTTTGGTAAAATATTCTCCCTCATGGCGAACCTTACCAAAATATTTTGAAGCTAACATCATCCCTCTATAAAATAGGTTTTTCAGCAAAACAAACCTATAAACAGCTACAGACTCTTGGTGATATGAACAGCAGTACGCTGTAATGCAAGAAGAAATACAACAAGCTTGTATTTCTAGTGAAATGCCATTTCAAGTTGAACACAGTGATCATCTAAATAAATGCCACTGTGAGGGTTTTACTTGCCGAAAGCACTAGACAATGAAAGGATCTGGCCTTCAATTAGATAAATGTCCAAGGCAAAGCACCCACCAAGTCAAGAGAAAGCCATCTATAAAATCAAAAGGAGGGGAGAATGCTTGGTACTAGGTTTTATTCATACTGGGGAGGGGGTGGAGGGAGGTAGAAGAGGATTCAGTGTAGTTTATTTCTCATTTCCTCCTATTTTTCTTTTGTTCCAGACAATTCCAGATCCTGTTCTGAGAGGGTGGTTTTTTTGGTTTTATGTGCAGAACTGAAGCTTTGAGCACTCAGTTGCTATGGTAACAAAAAGGACAGAAACAGTTTATGTATTTCAAAAGCTGTCAGCCTAACTGCTGGAGATTTTGATAACTAAACCTAAACACGAACCATCCTTTTTTAAAACCATTGTGACATTTATTACTGTGCATAGCTGTTGCTAGGGAAAACAAGGCAACTATTTGTTTAGCTTATTTCCTGTCAGTTTTATAAATAGTATGGATTTTAGAGTTAATTCATAATCTTAATCAGTGTTTATCAAATCTGAATGGAAATAAAAAGTGAGCTGGCAAATGGTGTGCTTTTCTCTTTTTTTTTTTTAAATAAATTGAATGACTGTGCTGCAATAGAAAGACAGAACCACTAATGTAAGGCATCTTTTCTATATTACAGTTGATACATACTAATATGTGCTCAAACAATGTTAAATGGAGAATGAAAAAGAAAAAAGTATTTTTACTGTATATCACAGAAAATACAGCATTTTTCTAAGCCTTAAAAGAGAGTGGAGATGCTGGGAAGAATTTGGAATGAAAAGAGACTTATTCAATAGTTAGCTTTTATAGATACTGATATTGTCCACTGTCCTATAAGGCATTTGTCTTACCACATGATAGTGAAAGTTTGTAACGAGCATAAAGCTCCTCTCAGTTACATCTCAGGAAGTAACACAGTTGAGCTCAGTTAGAAGAGGGGAAAAAAAAAGATCATTACTTAAGAAGGATTTCTTGAAGGCAGAGAGGAAAGAGAGTGGAATAAAACTGTCAGAACACTTTTTACAGTATTTTGGCACATACCCTCTAGCTTTTCCTTTTCTAAGCCACGCTTCACAATATCACAAAGAAGCCTGTGATTTTTTTCAAGATTCTAATTTGTTAAATAGTGATAGTTGTGCTTCTAGAAGACATGGCTTAATAGATTTGAGATCAAATGCTATAGACACACTGCTGTTCTGTTCCCTGATCTATATCAAAGCAACATGAAAATATGTGTTGCAATACAAGCAGATGTTCAGAATTCCTAATAACAAAATTCCAAGGGCTTCAGGGAGTTAGAAGGAAGACAAAGCCATAGAAAATTAGAGCAATGAACACTTTTTAATTTCTGGCTTTCCTAGTAGTAAGACTTGCATCTTCATTCAGCCAAGTAACTGGTAACTTATACTAAACTCTTCACAGGTTTGGAAACTTGCTCTGGATGTATATAAAAATTATTACCACGAGTCCTGCAACATTTAAATTTAATTAAATACTGTAAAGCAAAAAAAAAAAAATTTTTCGTAATATTGAAAGTCATTTGATAGCGTAAAACTTCTATGCATCTCTGCCTAGAAGTTCATTTTGAGTTGAACAAACAAAAAAAAAAAATAGAGAAAAACTCAGTGCTTTTAAAAACTTCACCCTTGACATCTTGTTTGTGCAGGTGGTAGAACACTAACCTAGCAATTGGGTTTATTATAATAAATATCATGGGGGTTGCTTTTCCAAATGCTTTTAGTACATAATAGGGAATATTTCCAGTTGAAAATATATATATATATTGCAATACCATCACACAGTAATTCACTGGCTTGTTTTATAATTGGCCTACAGTTTCAGCAGTTAGAAGAGTTGGGCTGAAGTCCTAGTTCTATTGCAGTAGATTAAAAGAATTTAAGTTAGATTAATTTAGATGGGACCAGAATTGTGTTTGCCAAATCAGCCATTGCCTGTTACTTTTTTTGCTGCATAATCTTAGGCTAAAGAAAATCATTATCCATTAGATGAGGAAAGTAATTTCTCTTCCCCACCCCTCTACCCCCAGTAAAAGGGATGCCTTCAAGGTCATATTTGCTAATGACTTTTAAATTACTATGCATTTGTATATAATCACTAATAGACTATGAAGAATTATGTGAGTCTCAGAGACAAGTGTTCTGAATATACACAGTATATTACAGAAAATGCTACATGTGCTTCAGTAGGAATATGACACAGACTTCAGTATTATTTAAACTGTATTGCGCACTAAAAAAAATCCCACTGCTATCAGTAAAAAAAATAAGAACAGAACGAACAACAACAAAAGCCATCTAAATGCTGCTTAGTCTTTGGTGTCCCCACCAAAAAGAGGAAAAAAATCCTCATAAAATAGCCCATACTGAAGCAAAAGAGATCATGCGTGTTGCACAGAAAGGGAAGAGAAAACTAATAATACAGATTACTGAGGAAGATATTAATATGTATTTGTCCCATGTATTTCAGACCTTAGTCAAGAGAGTGTTGCAGTGGATCTGAGAGTAATACAGCATCCTGAAGAGAACAAGAGGTAGTTGAGTTCTTTAATTATTTTTAAAGGACTGATTGAGCTAATAGCTGGATTAATTTAACAAAACCAGGTGAATAAAGAAATAGAAAGAGAGATGTCTCTCAAAATCAGATTTATCAAGAGGAATATCCTTATCATTCTGTTCCAGTCCTACCATAATCAGGAAGGAGTGAAAACAAAAACTAATCATAGCACTGTGCTGTGTTACTCACAAGATCGTAACTGGCAGTAAAATAGAAAGACTGTCTGCTGCAGTGAATAATTTCCATGCTGAGGCCCAGAACAGACAAGTACTATCATTTGTAACATCTGTCTCAAAAAACCTGAGCCAAAATGAGCTAGTTAGAAAGTTACATGTCTTCCTTTTATTTCAAGAAGCTTGGCTTAAAAAAGCCTTCAGGGATTTACATTTTGAGAGATTTTTCTAAAACAGATAAAACACATGAACCATGGCACAAAAAGACGTTTATGCATCTTATTTTAGAAAAACATAATCATGAGGTACTATGTAATGGTGTATATGTGTATGCATACCTATGTAAGTATATACCTATACCCTTCAAGGTACTTACTGGAAAATGTGCCCTTAATGCTAAGTGAGTAAGTGTATTAAATACTCTATGAATAACAGAAACCTACAAAAAAAAATCTATGATAATTCAAGTGTAACCCAATGAAAAAAGCTTAGGTTGTTCCTTCCTCCCTTCCTTTTTCCTTCTTCTCCTTCTCTCCCTCCTGTTATGTGTTTCTGTTAAGAGTACATTAAACACACAAATGTTTGTCTCTTTACACAACTGTTTTTTATCATTATAGATCATGAAGGGAGAAGTGACGAGACATAATTTCCCTTTGTGCAGGTAATGGTGCTAGACTCAGTTCTGTTGTTTGATCTAAGTGTTAAGAGAAAGAAAAAACACTAACCTACCTTTAAGATGGAAGCTACTTTAAGTATATGTTACTGATTACGTCTTCATCAGCATCAATTACTGCAGTCATCTGGTATATTTTGCTTGTTACAACATAAATTATAATATATAAATTCAATGCTGAGTCAGTTCATTTTTAATTTGCCGGATTCATTGTATAACTAATACTGAAAGGCTGAAAGCATTTTATTCAATTCTCAGTCTTGTCTTCTCAGCAGTCTGAAATAATTCTGTTTTAATGCAGTAAGATGTAATTCTTTTTCCAAAAGCTGTATGTAGTTTGTGCAAAGAATTTGCAGAAAAGTTGTGTCTCTTAAATAGTAACAATTAGTTGGCCCAGCCTGCTGGAATGGAAGACGAAGTTATTTTGCAAATCTTTCCTTCTTCTTCAGTGATGCGTATTTACAAAGGAATCAAGCATAAAACTAATATCTGCGCATGGCATTGGTAACATTCACGATATCTATGTTGCAAGTGATTAGTCCTTTTAGCTGATATTTTCAATCCAGAGAGATGTTATCACATATTTTCTGTACGATGATGACTCAGAAACTGCTTACAGAGTGGGAGAACTTGGTTCCCATTGTGGGCACACCATGAAAATAGTCAGAGGTTAGTATTGCAGATGTAGCATAGGAGTGATGTGACCGTTTGTCTAAACCATTTCTGCCATTCTTTCACTTTACGTAAGGTAGTTGACTATACTACTTCCATTCTGAGCAAAGCAATAAAACTTCCACAGCAATACAGATCTAGGCTTATTTACATATTTACCAAAACTCATCACCACCAGTTGCTACTGTATACAGCTGTGTCACTCAACATCTGAACAGCTTCCTGCAAGTAAATATATTATTAATTGTGGAAGATCAGCTAATCCAACTGATGCTAGAGTAGTGACCACCTAACCTGTATGAGAAGTCAGAAGATACAGAAATTGTAAACAAGGCTTTGTCTAACATATACCAGTTAGAGGCTTTGTGTAAGAACAGGTGGTATAGAGCCCTTCTCTCCTCCACCCCTGTCATATAAAGTACAAGATGCTTGCTATCTTAGGTATTCTGTCCTAATCTGACAGAACAATGTACTCTCTTACACAACAAGAGCTATATAAATAACAAATAACAATATAGAAAAATATACTGTAATTTGTTGATAAAACTCCTGAGATTCCACTCTCTGTCATAGCACTTTAGGAGCAGGTGATGTCTGATGTTGTGTTTCTTGAGAAACATACATTTGCATTTATGGAAAAACACTGATTGTTTCATTACTTTTTTTTTCAACAATACAGTAAAGTACTAAATCTTCACGTACTTTTCTTGTAAAGCAGTGCTTGTTCATCTTCCTCTGGGGTTAGAAACGTAGTTCTTCCAGTGCTTATCTCTACCATTATATTGTTTGTTCACAAAATTTGTGTCTATTATAAGTGCATGAGAATACTCAGAAAGCCCAAGTATCTATTTAGATTCTTCATGATGGGGTTCATATAAACTGAGTATAGAAAGGGATCAGTACAAGATAACCTGAGCTCAGCTATACTCTGTCAGGATAAAAATCGATGTTATAGGGGGGAAATATGTGGAAGTCAAAGGAATCACTGAACTTAAATCCCAATCTAAAGCAAGCATAAAACACTTTGCACTGGTATAGCTTTACGCAATATATTTTATTCTTTATAAGTAATTTATATGCATTCAGTTTTGTCACTGTGTCATGGTTTTGTGATTTTCGGTTATTGGTACTCCACATCATAACATCATGTAGTGGATATACCTGGTTCTCAGAAGAGAAGGACTACTACAGTCCCCACGGTACTTTGCTCCTCTGTTACCATTTTCCAGCCGGAGGGAAAAGATAAAAGCTCGCAGTATAAAAACTTGCAGATCACGAGACCTCGTCCCTTTTTCCGCCGTCTCTCGTCTTGGCAGCACCTCGCTCTCCAGCCGTCTTATCGTCGGTAGTAGAGTAAGGCCTACCTTGATTTTGGGACATTCTCTCTCTCTGTATTGGATTTATCAGCTTAAATTGTAATTATATTGTATTATAGTGTGTTGTTTTGCATTCCGATATTTTATTTAGTAAATTAGTTTGTTTCTCCTCAGATTGTTGCTGCTGTTCTTTGCTCTCAGAGCCATCTCCTTACCCTTTTTCCCTTTTCCCTTTTCCCGGGGTGTGGACCCGTGGATCCCCCGTCCCCTTCGTCACGGAACTGGGCCAAACACCCGTAAACCGTTGACACACTGTTTTTTCCTTTTATTTATATATTTCTTCCACTTCCATGTTGATTACATGATCAGCATATTTATAAAAAGCAGCCAAACTTCTGTAGGACATAGAAACAATATCATTTTATTCTCCTTCAATATGAAATGGCTTTAATATACTTGTTTTGATCACTCTGTTGTCAGTTATTCCAAATTTCTTACCTAAACATGAGGGATCACAATTCTACATGATGTTCCAAGTTTCTCTACATTACATATTATCATAGAATCATAGAATGGCTTGGGTTGGAAAAGGCCACAAGGATCATCAAGGTCCAACCCCCCTGCCACAGGCAGGGGCCACAAACCTCCAGAGCTGGTACTAGACCAGACTGCCCAGGGCTCCATCCAACCTGGTCATTAACACCTCCAGAGACAGAGCATTCATAACCTCTCTGGGCAGCCTGTGCCAGCACCTCAGCACTCTCCCTGTGAAGAACTTCCCCCTGACATCCAATCTAAACCTTCCCTCCTTGACCTTAAAACCATTCCCCCTTGTCTTATCACTGTCTACCCTTGTAAAAAGTTGATTCTTCTCCTTTTTATAATCCCCTTTTAAATATTGGAAGGCTGCAATGAGGTTTCCTTGCATCCTTCTCTTCTCCAGGCTGAACAAGCCCGGCTCCGTCAGCCTATCTATCTTCATAGGGGAGGTGCTTCACCTTTCCAGAATGCTAACAGCTAACAAATAAGCTGCACATCGTTAAATGGTTTACTCTTTCTGTATTCAAAATAAATCAATTTGAATTTGCCCTACTGCCTCAAAGTCATGATTTATTAATGCTCCTCAAATAGGTAGTTTCAGAGACAAATAAATATATGGTTTGAGTGCAGATTTGTGTGAAATTCATGAATTTAATAATAATTACTTTTACTAATTAATTGAACTTATTTATCCTGAATATATGCATTGCTTGGATAAGTAAGTATAGTAGTATTTTAATAAATGTAAATGAAGTGTGAACAAATGTTTTCCTTTTAATCATTTAGTTACATGAAGGAAAGTAGAAATACCATGACTACATTGCAAGTGTTTGAGAAAGTTATTGTTTTACAAATTCGTAATGTTTTTAACTGATTTGATTTCAGCTCTTATTTTAAGTTTGTAAGTTCTCAGCAAGAGCCAGAATCTTGTCAGAATAACAATGGAAACCAAATTCAAGGATTCTGTTTTGGGTAGGTGAAAAAAAGTACTCCTAAGGGAGGTCCCAGGAAAAGCAAAACACATTTTGCATTGTTTTTCTCCTTGTATGATCTGCTGCTTAGGACATTTTAGAGCTAATGTTGGATTTTTATTTTTTTTTCTGTGAGGCTATGCGGCATTAAAAACAAATACTGCAACAATAGATCTCAGATCACTGCATGAAAACTTACATCAATATGTAGTGAATGACTTTGCTCAAGCCAAATTATCTTCTCTACCCGCCAGGTATAATTTCTGCTTTAATAGCAACCAGTGCAAGACATTTGACAAAATCGGGCTTTTAAATATATGTAGTTATGAGGCTCAAGGCAAAGGGGAATTTATCTGAACTTAACCTCCAGATATATATGCCTAAACTATCATCAAGACTAAACTTATTTGAGATCTCCTTTACCCCGACCTACTAGCAGAAGATAGTTCCTATTTAATCTGGAAAAATTCTACATAAAACCAAAATTATCCAGGCCTGAATAATGATGCATTGTCACCTAGATTCCAAAAGAATCATAGAATAGAATCATAGAATTACTCAGGTCAGAAAAGACCTTCATGATCATCAAGTCCAACCACAACCTAAACATACTACCCTAACTCTAACAACCCACTGCTAAGTCATGTCCCTGGGCACCACATCCAAATGGTTTTTAAACACGTTCGGGGATGCTGACTCAACTGCCTCTCTGGGAACCTATTCCAGTGCTTAACAACCCTTTCTGTAAAGTGTTTTTTCCTGATATCCAACCTAAAACTTCCCTGGTGCAACATGAGGCCATTTCCCCTTGTCCTATCACCTGTCACCAGTGAGAAGAGACCAATCCCACTCTTGCTGCAATCACCTTTCAGGTATTTTAAGAGAGCAATAAGGTTTCCCCTCAGCCTCCTCTTCCCTGGACTAAACAGCCCCAGTTGCTTCAGTCTCTCCTCATAGGGCATATTCTCCAGGCCTCTCACCAGCCTTGTTGCCCTTCTTTGGACCTGCTCCAGTACCTCGATGTCCTTTCTGTACTGAGGCGCCCAAAACTGAACACAGTACTTGAGGTGGGGCCTCACCAGTGCCGAGTACAGGGGCAGGATTACTTCCCTAGTCCTGCTCACCACACCATTCCTGATCCAAGCCAGGATGCCACTGGCCTTCTTGGCCACCTAGGCACACTGCTGACTCATATTCATCTGACTGTCCATCACTACATCAAAGTCTCTTTCCATCAGGCAGCTTTTCAGCCACTCCTCCCCAAGCCTGTAGGGCTGCCTGGGGTTGTTGTGACCCGACACTTGGCCCTATTGAAACTCATATGGTTTACCTTGGCCCATCTATCCAGGTCCCTCTGTAGTGCCTTTCTACCCTCCAAGAGATCAACACTCTCTCCCAACATGGTGTCGTCTACAAACTTAGCTGAGGGTGAATCTCTCATCAAGATCATTAATAAGGATGTTGAACAGAAGCAGCCCCAGTACCGAGCCCTGGGGGACACTGCTCATGACTGGCTGCCAGCTGGATTTAACTCCACTGATCACAGCTCTTTGTGCCCGGCCATTCAGCCAGTGTTTCACCCAGCAGAGTATATGCCCATCCAAACCACAGTCAGACAGCTTCTCCACAAGGATGGTGTGGGGGACAGTGTGAAAAGCTTTACTGAAGTCCAGGTAGACCACATCAACAGCCTTACTTTCATCCACTGAGCGGGTCAAATGTTGCAAACTGCTTGAAATTGAAATCCAGCTGTTAGTCTGTCAGAAGGTAGTTTTGTAAATATAGATCAGAGACTAAGAGCATTATAATACAGTTAACTGGATGCATTAAAGAAACAAACAAAAACTTTTGAGCTTAACCCTTCAGTCAGTACTTCATATCTAAGAAAGTTTGAGATTCAAAAAAGTTTCAAGGTTACAGATCCGTTCAGGTACTCAGAACTCCTTATGGTCTCAGACCACAGGCAGCACTTAGCTCAGGAGCCTCTAAATCTCTGACAGTTTTTTTTTTTCATTACAGTCACTTTAGTTCTGAATTCTTTTTCTTTGCTTGTTTTTGTTTTTGCTGTATTATTGCCTTTTAAGAGCAGCTGCTTCTCTTCGATAGTTAGTCTTTTTTATACAAAGTTTCTCTCTGGAGTGGGAATATTTAGTTTTTAATACAGCTACTATAAGAACAATGTAATTAATGCCTAGCACCCCTGTTAGAAAACTTGCACACATTATTGAAATGTTCATTAAAGGACAGGCTTACATGGGATTTGATAAGTATTTTTTTTCAGAAATCTTTTATTTTTAACAATTTTAGGAACACTGTTCTACATTCCTTGTGAAAACAAGATTCAGAATTTCAAAAACCTGCTGAGAAGTGTCAGAAATAGTTTAAAAACAGTAAGATTTAATTTTACTCAAATTTCTAAAGATGTGTGGAATCTGTTTTTAACATGTCAAAATGTGGTTATTTTTGTGTCAAAAGCCTGCACAGCTGCAGACTTCTGTGCTTCTGTAGGAATTAATGGGATTCTAATACAAATAAACAGGATTAGAGGAGGATATTTGAGAGAAAAATCTTATATTCACAATTTTTTTTTTTGTTCCAAGCAAACTGAGTATTGTGGATATTCACAAAATAAATTGTCTTCATATTATAGTTTAATTAATCCAGAATGACAGTTGAGTCTGCTTTCTTAATGTTCAATTCTAAATCATCTACAGAGCTTCAGTTAACTTGAATTCAAATGCATTTATGCACTGCAAAAATGAAAACATTAATCCAGAATTATCCCTATGGAGTAAATGTAATTCCATTACATTTCATGCCAAAAGCTTCTATGTGCAAGCCTTTATGAATGTAAGGGTAGTTTTTGAAAGCAATCCTTCTATCTGTGAAATAATGCCATAGTATACTGTGGGGGGAGATGTAACACCAAGGAGCTCAACAGACTCTGTGATAGACCTTATGGCTATGAGGCCTTGGGAGTCTGTAAAGTAAGACAGAGAGGAGACAGGGCTAAAGGGTAAACAGGATGCCTCTTTAGTACGCGCAGCTAATCTTGTCACATCTGGAACAGTTAAGGAACCCTTTGTTTGTTATCAGTGTTGCTTGGAAGAACTTAAGGCCAATTAACCGTGAGTGGATTTACTGCTTGCAAGTGGAGGATATATAAGATGTATGTTGAACACAGTAAAGAAGGCTTACTATTTTGATGCTACCATGACTGAGAGAATTCACTAACGGGACTAAGCGCTGACAGTGTACTTTCACAGAAAAAGAAATACTGTAAATTATGTAGAATATTATTAATGATTAATGTCCTAGTTTTTGGTTACTTCTGATGTATTAAGAGGAGTATTCATCTTGTATACTCTTTTTTTTTTTTTTTTTTTTGTCCTTAAATAGCCTAAAGAGCAATAATAATTACAATTAGAGTTGGTTTTGGTCATCCAGTGAACTGTAACTAATCCTGATTTCCTTGGAATTGTTTTGAAATTCAACATCTGTATATTTTAGAAGAAAATCTTTTTGAATGTAGATTATTTGCAAATTGATCAGAGTTTATTATTTATGACGTACAACTGACAAATTGAATCACATCTTATTGTTTGTATACCTTGAACGTATAAACCTGTTCCAAAAGGAGAAAAATGAACAGAAAAACTGGACAACTTTTGTCAGAAAATATTCAAAGTAATATTTGTACTAAATTTTATGAACTTTGTTATCTTCTGACCTCTGCACAACTTCTTTGTAGCATCAGCATATAAATACTCAGGACATAAATACTGTGGTCCTGGATTAGAGTCAAATCAACTTCTCAAGAATGAATTCTACTATTTATTTAGCTCTGCTGACCAGTAATAAAGGCTTGACATTTTAAGCACTCCCTACCAACACTGAATACTTCTGTTGTTGCTTGTACTTTAGCAGAAGTTGCCTTGTGCTATTTTTCTTTCATCTGTCAGTATAATGTACGTCTAGCAGAAAAAAATCCAAATCATACCAGCTGCAATCTTTACATCTTTGTTCTACTTCTTGCTACAGAAACTTTTTTTCCAATATGCAGTTCCTTCAAGATCAACTCCGTACTAAACAACCATGACTCCCTCAACAGTTATTACATAGTAATGGTTATGCATTAATATACAAATAGCATTCATTAAGAAGAATAATATTGGTTTTTTGCAAAGTTCTGATTAGTAATAGCTTAAATGCAGTCTTTGTAGGGTCCGTTGCCAGAGCCAAATAAATGTTTGGATACATACATTGAGCCATGGCATGCTGGAGTTGGAGGTAAGGAATTAATTCTGTCTTTCCTTATAAAAATTTTCTGCAGGTAACTGGTTTCCAGTGAGACGTGTAAGACTGTGAATTAATGAATTAAAGGGGACTTTCTTTATGTCAACATAACTGCAGCCTCAAATGGTCAACATTTTAAATTCAGAGAAGTATTCCAGTTAGTAAGTGAAGACTTTTCTTTATCTAAAAATTAATCAAAATCATGTCACTTTCACCTTGTACAATGATTAAATAAAAAGGTCATTGACACAGTATGCAGAAAGTTCCCCAGTAAAAGTACTGAAAATCAAAACACATCCATAATTCCAAATATTATTGTTGTTGGGGACAAGTTTGCAAACACAGTAACATTATTTTTTAAAAAGGAATGAAAAGCAATCCTGAATTATACTCTTAGGCTATTCCATCTCTATCAGTGTATATAAGGAATAGGGTAAACAATCAACTAAAGGGTTTCATCCATATGCTATGCAAATACATTTTTTGTTCTATAACAGTTTAGACAAATACAGAAAAAGTAGTCAACAGAGAATGAAATGCCAAGTACATACTAAGAGCAGATTGTTTCTTTCTAGAGTATTTTTCTCCAGGAAAATTATTTTGGAGTTGTGTTTGTGCAGAATGCATGACCTGCAGAGAATGAAAGGGCAATTTTCTACCAAAGATCTCTTCTGTAAAACCTAAAAAGTGATAGGAAACAGATGCCAGTTTGTATTAGAAAGAGAGAACAAAATTTCATCACAAAAAAACCACTCCAGTTGCTGGAGAGATTAATGGGGTGCTTTTCCCCTAGCTTGCTGTGTTTTGTACAATATATATCTTCACATGCTTATTAAGGAGGGATGAGGGACTACATGCACACAGAGAGTACATTGCACTGCTTAAACAGTCTCATCACTGTCTTGCTGAGCAGAGTTATGACATTATGGTATGTTAGGAGCAAAGCTTAAATCTGTGGTAATTTAAGTCACTGTCAAGGTTTTAAAATGTGATTCAGCAGAAGCAGTTTAACAGCTTGCCAAAAATGTAAGATAGAACATTCTGTATGATTGCTTCACATGCGCAACAGACTCTTGTAAAAGGAATCTGCTTTCCATCATGAGGCATGAAATAGATACCTTTAAATGACTGAAAAATAAGTCATTTTCAATATAATATGACAAAAATGATCCCTAGTGAGATGAGGTATTATTTATCCTAATGAGATTTTTAGAGATAGTGTTTCTCTTTTAAAACTGTGTTAAGATATTTTTTATCACTTGCATTCTTCTGCCCCTATTTTTATGAGAAACTATGTTCTACAGATAGAAGGAATTAAGGCTATTTTCTTCTTATTAAACTTCCTCAGTGAAGCTTAAGCACAAGGGCAGATTTAAAGGGCAGATTCTCATTTCTCTCTTTTTTTTCCTTCCCTTTTTATTCAATGTAGATCCAAACAACAGAGATAAGAGCAAGCTGGTAATGGGTTTATGCTTGCCAGGTGCCGTGATCCTTTTTTTCCAGGCATAGAGGTGCCTAATAGCAAAGTCATATCTCAAACTCAGAGTATTCATAGTAAATTTAGGAATAGCAGACTCGAACTGGGATCATGCAGCAGAGCAGCAGCAGAGCTTGCTGGTAGACTAGTCAGCTCATTTCCAGAAGCGCGTGTCTTCTATTTTTCCAGACCATACGAAAGTAAAATTAGTTATGTGTAGGCATCTGAAAAACACTAGGGTTCTCCTGTTAGTCTTGTTCTATAATGGCTGGTCTGGAAGGAGCACTTCCTGTTTTATTATGTTGGTAGTATGGCAGTAGAGCTTGAACTTTCCCAACAACATTCTCTTACATCATGCAACAGAGATGTATGTCTGACTCAATGGCATCTGACATGGAAGTGCATATGAAGCAAAGATGTGTCATTGAATTTCTCCATGTGGAAAAAATTGCACCCACTGACATTCATTGATGTTTGCTGAACATTTATGGAGACCAAACTGTGGATGTGAGTGCAGTGAGGTGGTGTGGAAGACAAAAACTGTTTTTTCTTTTGCCTCAAAACTTGCTTCATGAGACCTTTTGGGTGATAAGACTAACTGACAACTGCGAATTATCTAGGGGGGTGAGCGGTGGGTGTCATCGTGCCAGGGTACTTCTGTTTATGATCCATAAGCAGAAGCAGGACAAGCAGTGTTTTTTGGGGGTGTGGCTTGAAGGAGCTGACCACTGGAAAAGGTGATAATGTTTGTGCGTGGCAACGAAGGCACCACTCCCTGCTGGCTTATCTCTTGGGCCAGATGTGTCACACTAACAGAGAGAAAAGAAGAAGAAGAAAAAAAAGAAGTGTGAAACGGGATAAAATGTCCCCACTAAACTAAGAACTTTGGAGAAGAACTCCCAAAGAAATGAAACTTTTGGAGGAGAAGAACTCCCAAAGAAAAGAAACCTTTGATGGAGGAATTCCCTAAGAAAAAGAAGCCTCTTAGGAAAGAACCCCCCTGGGGCCTGCTTGCTGTGAAGCTTCCTGACTTTCTCCCATCCCCTGCGGTGATTAGACGAGTTCCTGAGATTAGCGGAGGCACTTCAAACAACAGTGGACCCACGGTGGAGACTCTCTCTTGCTTTCAACAAGGACTCTTTGCTTTTATTTCCTATCCCTTTTCTATCGCCTGCCTTCCCTTCCCCATCTCCCTAAGCAACTAGAATTTGTAATAAACCGGTCGGACTAACATTTGACCCATTGTGTCTTACTCTTGCCGTCAGGTATACATATATTAAAAGAACCTCCTCTCCCTCCTATAAATTGGAGAGAGACAGGTGGTGGGTGGTATGTCTCAGCAGTAGTAACAATGGAGTGAAAGACAATCCATGTTTTGTATAGCCATGCAAGGTTTTACAAGCACAGCATGCAGGCTCTTGTTCACTGCTGATAAAAAAGCTTAGCTAATGGTGGTGACTATGTTGAAAAAATAGTATTTTGTAGCTGAGAATTTGCTCTGTCAAATAGTGTTGTTGTGCTCTTTGTATCTGTTGCTGTTTCCATGGAAATAAATACAGGACATTACTTTTTGGAGAGACCTACATAGAATCAGTTAAATTCTGTGACTACATTTGCAGGCAGCCACTGTATATTAAACACAGAGAAGTATTAGTGTGCCAGTGTGAAAAAAAAAAAAAGAACTAATAGTTTAATTTTTCTCTCTAATAACTTGGTTACATTTAACTACATCACAAGTGGGAAAAACGACTTTTCACACAAGGCTGTTAAGGAAATTTAATTTAAAAAGACAGGAGAGACAAATGTAAATGCATAGCTTAGAGCCATTAGGCAAGAGTGCCTCAGCATTCCCCATGTTACTTGAAGCCAGTTCTCCCTTTTCATCTGCCAGAGGGAGTACACTCTTCTTTGTCTGTTTCTTCTGACCAGTGTATCTATAGAAACTTTTCTCGTTATATTTCACATCCCTCACCAAGTTTGGTTCCATCTGTGCCTTGGCTTTCCTGATCCCATCTCTCTGTGTCCAGAAGGCATCCCTGAATTTTTCCCAGGCCTCACATCCCTGATTCTACTCCCTGTGCTTTTCCTCCTTTTTCCTCAGTTTGACCAGCATGTCTTTGTTCAACCATGCTGATTTCCTGCATTCTATTCTTGATTTCTCATGCAGGGGAATGGAGAGATCTTGTGCTCTTAGAAAGGCGTCCTTAAAGAGCTGCCAGCTCTGTTCTGTCCTAAGTCCCTAAGGACAGTTTCCCAGGGTTGTTTCTAATAATTCCTTAAAAAGATGGTAGTTCGTTCTCCTGAAGTTCAGGGTCTGAACTGCGCTTTTTGCCAGGCCTGTATTCCTCAAGATCATGAACTCAAACAGGACATGGTCACTACAGCCCAGGATACCTCCAAGCTCCTCTGCATTGCTGAGCACTGGCTCCAGTGACACTTCACCTCCTGCTGCATAGTAATGCTTGCTCAGAACTAAAAATAAATAACAAAATTTACATTCAAACTTAAAAATATATATTTTCAAATTTTAGAAGTTTCTTAAATTTTCATTCACATATTTCATGTTATAAGCTTCTTACCACCAGCCATGACCTAATACTACTGTGTTTTGTTACTGATGGTGGCCACAATTACTTCTCAGTCACCTTGCGCCAAAAAAAAAAAAAAAAAAAAAGTATTTTCAAACTTTCCATAAAAATAAACATTTTAATTTACTGTTATTTAAGAGCTTCCAAAAATGCCTAGAAGCGCACTGATTACAGTCAAAACCAATCAGACTCAGTACATGATCTTTTGATTCTAAAGACAAGATGATTTTGTTGGAGTCACTGGACTTAATGCAAAGTCTTCAAGAAATTTGAAATAATCAGTTCATTTTGCCTGGCTTGACCCTATCTGAATGTGACAGTTCAGAAAGTTTGATGTCATCAATGGACATAGAGATTTAAACCACCTTTGTTTGCTGCATGAATACATTTCTGTCTCGCTCCAATTTACAGGAGGGAGAAGGGGTTCTTTTAATATATGTATACCCGACGGTGAGATTAAGACACAACGGGTCAAATGTCAGCCCAACCGGTTTATTACAAATCCTAGTAGCTTAGGGAGATGGGGAAGGGAAGGTGGGTGATAGAAAAGAGATTAAAAAAAAGCAAGGAGTCTTTGTAGAAAGCAAGAGAGATAGTCACCACCAGGGGTCCAGCGTTGTTTGTAGCGCTGACGTTGATCTTCTTGGGTGATGGGTCATCAGGGCTTGTTGTTCGGTTGCCAACCGCTTTGGTTGACCAAGCAGCAGTACGAACTTATAATAAGTCCAAATTGGTCGAGTCAGCTCTCTTTGGAGTGACAGTTAGTGGTTGAGTCAGCTCTCTCTGGAGTAGCAGCTTCTGGCTTTGGGATCTCAGCAGAAAACCCATCTTCCGGGCCTTGCCAGCAGATAAGAGGGAGCAGGGAGGTGCCCACCCGCATCCTGTTTTTCACAGGATACGATGGTATCATTCCCCAGTCTCCCATACCAAGCTGGCGCTACTTGGTCACAGGCCAGATCTTCTGCCAGTAAACACTCCTGAGCACTCTCTTCCTGGGGCAAAGAGCCCTGAAGGAAATGCTTTCGAATGTTCACACCGTGATGTTGATTGCCACATGTCGACACCCACAATTTGCCTCCTTGGTAAGTAAGTTAGAGTCTTATCACAAAAGATACCTCAGAAAGCAAGCTTTGAGCCAAAAGAAAAGAAGGGTTCAGACAATTTCTTTGTGGTGAAATGGCACCATTCTACTTGGCTTGTTCCCTAAATGTGTCCTAGTAGCTTTCAGCTGTGTGTTGTGAGGGATTTTTTTTTTTCCCTGCAAGCCAAACATAACATAATGTCCAGGATGCTGTACTCAAGGATTTGAGTCTTCGGTACCTTTCTTTGCTGCAGATCACATCCACCAAGGAATAAAAACCTAAAGTAAAAACTTGAAAGATTTTCTTCCTTAGCTGCTTTTCTTTCAGAGCTTGTAAGTTGTTTGTTTTTTGTTTTAATGGAAACATCTCAAAACTGAATTAATAATGTTGTAATGTTTAAAACATAGGATTATAGCTTTAGCATTGCCAGCTGTTTGGAAATTCCTGTCTGAGAATCCTATCACCTGCAAACACATATTTTGTACGCTACAACTACATAGAATACAGGCTTTTGGCTACTTATGCTTCTGTCCATCTGTTAAGCTCACATTATACCAAGTCATAAGTTAAGATATCTCCCTTAGGAATAGGATATAGGCTGACATTGGGTTAGATAAACAATACATATAGCTTTGAAAATGTCATTTATTTTGAAAGATTTTTCTTTGTGCCAGGACTTAGCATATATATATTTATTAATATTATTACATAATGATTACACCATACCAATTGACAAATTCTAGTTCAGTGGGGATTGGTCTGTTTAATTTTAAGAACACACGTTTTTCCAGTGTAAACACTGGGCTTGTGCTATTAAGGGTCCAGCTAATTGTGAGAATTCAAATAACAGCTGGGTACTTAAGAAACTTTTTTTTAGGATTCCAATTAAAAATCACAGTTTAAGCATATGTTGTTGTTCATATAAGAATTTTTGTATTTTTAGGTCTCCTGACATTCTTTTATCATAGTAAATAGATTTCAAGTGTTTACCTCACCCTAAAAATAATTAGAAAAAATATCACACATTTTAAAATCCTAACTAAACACTATGTCAGTTTAAAGGAGAATATTGAATAGAATTCTTCTTCTTCTTCAATCATTTTAATAAAAATGAATTGGTAAATATTTGCAAGTAATGAGTGTGGTTAAAGCTCATAGCAAATTCTATAAACAAGAAATATAATAAATTAGTAAAAAATGTTGTCCGTGCAGGACAGTGCTGGATTCATGAATAAAATTAGCACCTCCATTTTATTTACAGTTTCATTTATGAATCACAACAATATGATCTGAAAAGAACTTGTGAATAGTGCCAAGATTTCTGATTACAGTTTCATAATTGCTCACATAAATCTTATCAATAAATATGTAATTATGTAGGAAACAGTTTTAAATAGTAAGGAAATTTAAGGGAAAATATCACAGGGAACAGAACTACTGTTTCTAAACAAAATTCCTGTTGATAAATGACACAGAATAATCAGGAGTGACTTCAGAAGGATGATTTTAGAGCTTCTGTGTAGAAGATCTCTAAGGGGTAATCCTTTGTATCTGTAGCACTCCTGATCACGTAGAAGCTACTAGCCTTCTCAGAACAACACAACTTTAGGTGGATATTGTGTTCAAGACCATCTAGGAAACTTGAGCGTGCACAAGTCCATGGACCTGGTGAGATGCATTCATGTGTCTTGAGAGAATTAGACACTGAAGTCTGCTTCAGTGTCCAATGAAGTTGCTAAGTCACTATCTATCATATTTCAAAAGTCATGGCAGCTCAGTGAAGTTTTCACCGATTGGAAATACAACCTCCATTTTTAAAAAAGGGAGAAAGAATATCTGGGGAACAGGCCAGTCACTCTCATTTCTGTACTTGGTAAGAGCATGGAGCAGATCCTCCTGGAAAATTTGCTAAGGCACATGGCAAACAGAGAGGTGACAGACAGCATACCTTCACTAAGGGCAAACCATATTTTCTATGATAAAGTTACAGCATTGGTGGATAAGGGAAGAGCAGCTGACATAGTCTACCCATACTTGCGAGAAGCATTTAACGTTGTCCCAAACAAAATCTTTGTATCTAAATTGTAAAGACATGGATTTGACAGATTGTCCACTCAGTGGATAAGAGATTTGCTAGACAGTTGCACTCAGAGAGTTGATGTCAACAGCTCAGTGTCCACGTGGACACCCTCAGGTGGACAAGTGTGTCTCTCAGTTGTCAGTACTGGGATCAACATTATTCAGCATCTTTGCTGGTGACATGGGCAGTGCAATTGAGAGTATCTTCAACAAGTTTGCAGATGACATCAAGCTGCATGGTGCAGTCAACACAGTAGAGGGAAGGGATGCCATCCATAAAGATCTTAATAGACTGGTGAGGTGCACCTGTACAAACCTCATAAAGTTAAACAAGACCAAGAGCAAGGTCTTGTATGTGTTGGAGGCAATCCCAATTATGAATACAGACTTGGTAGAGAATTAATTGAGAGCATCCCTGAGGATAACAACTTGAGGATGCTGATTGATGAGAAGCTCCACATGAGCTGGCAATCAGCACTTGCAACCCGAAAAGCCAACTGTACCCTGTCTGCATCAAAAGAAGCATGACTAGCTGGGCAAGAGAGGTGATTCTCCTTCCTACTCCATTTTCATGAAACTTCACTTGCAGTACTGCATTCAGCTGTGGGTCCCTTGGCATATGGAAGACCTGGCCCTGCTGGAGTGAGTCCAGAGGAGGCCACAAGAATGATCAAAAGGCTGAACCACGCAGTAAAGAAGAAAAGGTTGTTGACCAGCTTGGTGAATGACAGTACCTTGTCACTGGAGATTATCTTTCCAGAATAATAAAATCAAAATAAATCTAAACTCAGCTGCTTATCTATAAATATAATGTATGATTCAGATATCAGTCTATTCATAGTTCTAGTCTTTGCTGTTGTTGCTATTCAATTTCTTAGATCAGCTATTTATTGGATGTGTCTATCAACATATAGTCAGTGCTTTAATATGGAATAAAAACTACTTCAGGGAAAAACTGAGAAAATTTCACATTCAGAATTCCTGAAAAGCAATGTCACCAATCAAATCTTTCCAAGTTATACACTTAAAAGGAGTAACTAAATCTATTACGGGTTTTCTTTTGTCGCAACGCACAAGCCGAAGTCACCCGCTGTACCAATATGGTTATCGCATAGTGCTTAATTTATTGCAATTCGACTACAACATTTATAGAGCATCAGGTAGGCGTCACGCACTACAACACTGCTTATTGGACAGCGGATATCATCACTTAGGCATTCTTGCAGTTAGATAGTGGTTAGCAGTCCCATAAAGCACAACCTGGAGGCGTAGATGTTTGACCTTGCAACACAGCAGCTGTTCCTCGTCTCAGGCCTCCAAGGACACTCCAGGGATTACTCAAGCGTGTTCTAATAAATATGCCCACTGTCCATCAAATACTTCCCACATTCTTTAAAGAAAAAAAGAGAAATGTTTTATGTGAATGATACATTAAGAAGAACTCAATCAATCAAGGAGTAACAGTAGGAAACTTCTTTGCAAAAAAATGAATGATACATTAATTAGTATCATTTAGATATTCATAAAACGTGCATGAGAAGAAGAGTAAAAAAATGAGATTACTGAAAGGAAAATGTTTTTAGCAAAGAAGAATGGTTGACTATAATAACTGATTATCCCATGGAGGTAAAATGTGAAGCATCTTCTGTAAAATGCTTATCCATAGAGTTACTCTTTTGTAGTGGTTACCCAATCAGTAGAATCAACAGTTTGGGAAGATTTACACAAAGTATTTCATGCAGAAGGACAGGCAATGTTGTCCAATAGGCAATAACATTAAACTTGTATAAAATATGCACATAGAAAACTGTAACTGATCAGTAAAAGCAGATGTTTCAACAACTTATTTGAGCAGTTATGCATTCGTTTGCATGCTTTGTGTTTAAAACAAACCTTAAGAAGACATGAAATAGAAACAACATAACAAAATAATAAACTATTACTTGCAGCAAGCTGGCTAATTTATGCAGGCTTTTAATTGAAGGACTTGGGAGTGGGGTCCAAAATGGCAATGCTCACACCATTTGAACCGAATGGGGACTAAGCCACGTCAACCAGAACAGTAACAGATGTTCCTTAGCTGCCTTCCATGACACAAAGCATAAGGCCAGCTACCTCAAGGGTATGTACAGTAATGGAAGATCCTTTTCCATCTCTAGGGAAACCTGCATCCTCTGTTCTCATTTCTTCTCTGAAGTGCCAGTATACCAGTGCACACAGCACGGAGAATAAACTGAAAGTACTAGAGATCTGTGTGCAGTCACATAGCCATGATTTCATTCTGATCACAGAGACGTGGTGGGACAGCTCATGTGACTGGAAAGCTGTCATGGATGGTTTTGTATTTTTTAGGGAAGACAGACCAGCAGGGCAAGGCAATGGAGCTGCTTTTTGTGTGAGGGACCAAACTGAATGTATTGAGCTCTGCCTATGGGTGAAGGATGAGTTGAGAGCTTGTGGGTGAGAATTAAGAGGCAGGTTAATATGGGTGATGACATTGTGGACTCTTACTACAGGGTGCCTGGTCAGGTACAGGGAGCCAGTGAGGCCTTCTACAGACAGCCAAAAATAGCCTCACGATCACATACACTGATTCTCTCGGGGACTTCAGCCACCTTGATATTTGTTGGGAAAGGAACACTGCCAGGCACACACAGTCTAGAATGTTTCTACAGAGCTTTGATGATAACTTTCTGACAGGTGGTAAAGGAGCCAGTGAGAAATGTGCTGCTGGACCTTGCTCTTACAAACAAGGAAGGACTGGTTAGAGATGTGGGGGTTGGAGGCAGCCTTGGCTGCAGTGACCACAAGATAGTGTACCTCACATGCATCTGTAGAGGTTAGGGACTGACCTGTTGGAAAGGAGCTTTGTGGGGAAGAACTTAGGGGTTCTGGTGTACAGTTTGACCATGAGCCAGCAGTACGTCTTTTTGTCCAAGAAGGTCAAGGGTATCTTGGGATGCACCAAAAAGAGTGCTTCCAGTAGGTAGAGAGTAGTTATCCTCCCCCTCTACTCTGTCTTGGTGAGGCCACATCTGGAGTACTGTGTCCAGCTCAGGGCTCCCAGTTCAAGACAGACAGGAACTGACAGAATCTAGCAAAGGTCTGCTAAGATGATTAGTAGTCTGGAGCATCTCTCTTCTGAGGAAACACTGAGAGGCCTGAGATTGTTCAGTGTGGAGAAGAGAAGACTGAGTGGGGGGAATCTTATCAATGCTTATAAATATCTAATGGGAAGGAGTCAAATGGATGGGGCCTGGCTCTTTTACAACAGTGCCCAGCGACAAGACTAGGGGCAGGGAGCACAAACTGGAGCATGGGAAGTTCTATCTGAACATGAGAAAGAATTTCTTTACTTCTTTTCTTTGTCTGACTTGCACTTCATTTTTAAATATTTTTATAGAACAAAACATCAGAAGTTGTCCATTTTAACCTTGTCAGTTCTAGTGAAATACCACTGATAACACCTTGTCTATTATGCACTCATTAAAATGCAAATCAAAGGTCCAATCAGAATATGATGGCAATCAAATTGCAATATTCAATGAAGAGGTTTCCAGGCTGACTTTATCAGTAAACATCATGAATTTCAGGTTCTTACCAATCTTCTATATGTTTGTACAACTATAAAAGCTCAATTATGAGGCCCTAAGATTGCCTAAAAATAACGCTAATTTAAATTCTCAATTAAATTTGTATTAGCTGCTATTTATTTTATTTCGCTTTTCTATTTAAATGTTATAAATAAGGGAAAGATATAGTATGAGAAGTATGATATTATATTTCATACTATGCACAGAGCCAAAAAGACTATTTTAAATGTTTCCATAGAACTTTAGTGCATATTGTAACAATTTCTATGTATTTGCTACTCTGTATTATCTTTTATACTTTCATTCAGTGAATTTATATACTTTATGAGCTACATCTTCATTGTTTCATAAAAATTAAAATTAACAAACATGCTTCTATTCCAAATTAGAAATTTGGATTTGATTATATCTGTAAATTTGATCAATATCTTAAACTAAGTTCTATCTTCTTTTTTTAAGTGAGCATTCTCTGTCCAAAAAACAAACAAACAAACAAACAAACAAACAAAAACAAAAAAAAAACAAAAAAAACCAATAAACTCAGTCACAAAAATGCATAACGTTATCATTTTTTAAAAATGGACTTGACAAAAAAATTATTGTACTTAATTAGACCTTTTACACAGAAGCCTCTACTTAAGCTTTTTCAAAAACTATTTGTGAATTAGTTGTCCCAAATGAGCTTTCCTTATCATTAGTGTACCACGTAGCTGTTTTCATCACGTAGATGATTTTCCTTTTCTTTTTCAGAAGTAATAAGAGAAAAAACTTACATAAGAGTCCATGAAAGATAAAAGATAAACACAATAGTATTAAAAAAAAACAAAATTTCAGTAAAAATTTATTTTGTTAAAAAGAATTAAAAATTATCACACTAAAAGTACCTTAAAATAAATAAAAATCCTGAAATATAGAGGAAAATTTCGTACAATTACATAGTAAATGTGAATTTTCAGTACCCTACTACCTGAAAATTTATTATTCATCAAAACTCATAAAACTACTATGACTTCATTAAACAAGTAATTAATACACTTGGTCAACAAAACCAGGCATTTTTGTTTGACCTAAAATAATGATTACAGTCAAGGCAATAAAACTTCCTGCAAATATATGCTTAATAGTGGAAATAAAGAATGCAAATGTCAAGAGGCAAGTCCAAAATCAACTAAGGAAGAACGTCGTCAAAACTCAGATATCGTAGGTCCCAGGGAAACTAAATCTGTGATTAAACAGCAGGATGTCAATCTCATAATTAACCCTCTGCAGCATCTTATCAGCAGTTATCACCTTATTATCAGCATAAGCCAAGCAGGAGAAAAGAGGCCTTTAGACTGACATTACCCGTCACTGTGTCATCATTATCTATCAAAATATAAATGATGCATCATGAAAATATAGTTGCAAAGAAATATTTATTATCTATAAAATGATGAACTCTTCAAGGAGGAACTCAAAGAGTACAAAGCCAAAATGCTTGTTACACATTTTTCTTTACTGAAATTACAGCTTGAAAAATATGTCATATTGTACCGTGTGAAACTACAGATCAATCTGTTGGAGATTTTTAGTTGTCTGTGATTTTTAGACATCTTTACAACACGAAGAGAGCTGCAGGCATGCAATGCTGCATCTCTCCTAGAACCTGCTTTTTAGCTAACATACGAGTGCAAAGAAGCAACATGTCCTGGGACTGTATTGCAGAAACCCACAGTAACTTTATAGATATACTATGCATGTATGCATGCATGATGCTTATTTTTTTAAAGCCAAGTAAAATATTTCTAAAGGATCTGAACTAGTTTAAAATCATTCGTTGTTCCATGATTCTTCTCCAAGGAGTCTGTGCTAGATTAACTTTAGCCCAAATTCCCTCTCTATTCATTTTTTCCTTTCAAACAAGCATCAACGTTTCTGAACAGGGTTGAAGAACAGAGAGTGTACTGGCACCATGATCTTCAAAATATGTTTGCTTTACTTTGTGCATTTGAAAAATGAAGCATCTCTTGAGGCAACATAGCTTTCCTCATTAGAAAGATAAAATAGTTGTGAACTGAGAGTCTCAGAAAGTACATTTTAGTATTTGTATTTTTATTTCCAAACAGCAATTCACAGGAACAAAAAATGCTCTGTACAAAGGACCAAACTACAGTTGGAAGACCTGAAAATTCCATTAAAGGTAGGAAAATTTAAAGATATTAAAGTTAGGAATAAAAAAATGCATTAGTAAGTAAAAAAATAGATCTGGAAATAACATCTTACTCACATAGCTAGTCAAGTTCAAATATCAAATGTATGGATTGCCAAAAATTGATGATTTCATAAATTCATTCATGTTTTCTAGTAGAATAAAACAATTTAACATTTTACTCCTTTTCAGTTAGAAAAGGACTAGTTACCTTGTGTCTGAATCCTTCTTTTTCTTGGCTCAAAGCTTGCTTTCTGAGGTATCTTTTGTGATAAGACTCTAACTGACTTATCAAGGAGGTGAGTGGTGGGTGTTGCTGTGTGGCAATCAACATCATCTTGTGGACATTTGAAAGTATTTCCTTCAGAGCTGTTTGTCCCAGGAAGAGAGTGCTCAGGATTGTTTACTGGCAGAAGATCTGGCCTGTGGCCAAATAACTCCAGCTTGGTATGGGAGAGTGGGGAATGATACATACCATCGTACCCTGAGAAAAACAGGATGCAAGTGGGCACCTCCCTGCTTCCTCTTATCTGCTAGCAAGGCTCAGAAGATGGGAACAAAGGAGTTTCTGCTGAGATCCCAAAGCCAGAAGCTCCCACTCCAAAGAGAGCAGAATCAACCACTTTGGATTTGAGCTGTCATTCCAAAGAGAGCTGATTCAACCACTTTGGACTTTTAAATAAGTTTATACTGTTGTTGGAAGCAGTCGTCAACAGAAGAGGCTGTCAACCAAAGCAGTCATCAACTGAACAACAACTCCTGACAACCCATCACTACTGAAGATCAACATCTGCGCTACAGACAACTTTGGACCCCATGGTGGTGACTATTTCTCTCTTGCTTTCTACAAAGACTCCTTGCTTTTATTTCCTATCTCTTTTCTATTGCCTGCCTTCCCTTCCTCATCTCCCTAAGCAACTAGGATTTGTAATAAACTGGTCAGGCTAACATTTGACCTGTTGTGTCTTAATCTCACCGTCGGGTATGCGTCTATGAAAAGAACTTCCTCTCCCTCCTATAAATTGAAGTGAGACACCTTGTAAAGTAACTAGTGGAGCAATACTGCAAGGAAAACTATCAGGTCTGGGAAAAGCCAATTTTTTTAGCAGTTTGACCTGGTATGGGAATACAGGCAAAAAATCACCTAAGGCAGGGGCAGACTGGAAGGGTCCACAAGTATGTCATCCTTATTTTCTCCTAAAAGCTTAAGATGACATTGAAAATTAGATATTTGGTCATCAACTCTATTAATTTACCATTATTCCTTATTGTCACTCTACTACCTCCAGATTAGGAATGGGATTAAACTTTGTCTCATTAGAGGATACATCTACATTTCCTTCTAACAGACTAATGTTGAAATTGTAACTCAGTTTGCCCTTTTGGGAGTCCCCTGAACACAGCACAGACTGCTCTCATAGTACTGGTTATCCCTTGTAAAATTATTTTCATGCTAATATCTGATTCAAATGAAAATGAAAAAAATTTTTTTCAGAATGGACTTTTTAGCAAATATAAAACTGTTGCTTTATAGTCGCTCCTAATATTTCTTTGTGCCTCTTGAAATGGATACTGGGAGAGAAAACTTTGGAGGAATCCTCTTTTGTGTTAGCAAAAAAATAGAGGATATACTATGTACATAATATGTAAAGTAAAACACAATTCACTGAAATAATCTTAAATTATTCATGAAGTTTCAGTAAGTAAGTGTCACACTCTAAAATAATGTTGAATTTGTTTTCATTTTGATTTGTTTTAATTAAGCGTGTAGCCTACACGTTTCCCAATCTTAAGTAATTTCTTTTATTTAAAAATTATTACAGTAAGACTCTAAATTTTAATCATACAAAGGCTTCCCTTATGGGATTTGAAATAAAAATTCTACATATTTTATAAACCATGATGATGTCAGCTTACTGGATTTATCAAAGCTGTCATTATTCTTATTAAGATTTGGTTGTTGTTTCTTTTTTGTCTGCTGTTTATTCTTTGTTAATGATACAAACAGGCTTGTCTTTTGGCCTTTTCGTAAATTATAATTTATGATGAATATGGCCTTGTGTGATACAGCCTCATCTAAGTCAAGATTATTCTATATTTATCATCATAGAACTGTTTCTTTTGTTAAGAGTTTAAACTCTTTTTCTATCTGCTTATTGTCTTATTATATATTGTGTCTTCTTTTCTGGCAGGCTTAATCTCTACCTTAATGTTTTTTGAACCCTTCCAAAGGAAGAAAAAGACAGCTGTTGAAATACTTACAGAAGTTTCAAATCCAACTTCATACTATCTTTCCTTTCTTCTTGCAAGAGATTTTGAATGTATGTTATTTAGTATATAATGCATTAATCTTTAAACTTCATTATTATTCTACTTTAATAACCTATGTCAGCTGTCTTTCCATTTGCTAGTGGTACTCACCATATGGAATGTTCTGAAAGAAACTATTATGTTCTTACCTTTATTTCTGCATTAATCATCCACTTGATACACTTAACTCCGTCTCTCTTTAACTTATAGGGTCAAAAGATAGAAAAGTATCTTTCTAAAGGCTCATTTTCATTTATCTGTCTTGATGTAACTCTTTCTGGTCCACTTATTACGTGAGGGTGAGAGTATAGTCACTTAGGAAAAAAAAAAGGAACAAATGAATGGAAAACTAATTAGGTTTGTGAAGGTCAAGGTAAGAAGTTTCCTTTTTATCCTTATCACTCTATGCAGTCAACTTTCTTGAGATGCCTGATGTTGAAGTTTTAATACTTCTGGAATGATCTGCTAGAATACAGAAATCACATGAATTTTGGAGCATCCGTGAGTGTAAAACAAGAATTTTAAGTACAGAATCACTACTACGTACCAAACTTCCACAGTATAGGTTTAAATAGACTACCTGATTCTGAAAAAGAAAGGTAATGTAATAACAAGCCTTATTTCTGTTCCTAGTAGTCCAATTTTAAAGGGAAGTGTAAAGATCAAAAAACAAGGTACGAGGTTGACCCTGGCTGATGGCCAAATCCTGACCCAGCCACTAGCTATTCCTCTCTACTGTGGGGTGGGTAGAAAATAGAAAGTAAGAAGACTTGTGGGAAACAATGACAGTTTAATCAGGAAACTAAAAGCTGTAGCAGCCAAGTGGCAGGTGAAATTGAATTTTACCAATAAGAAATAAAATTCAAACTGGGAAAAGAATTTGAAACACAACAATCCATGTTTTATTCATTGTTTGTTCTAGAAATGACATGGACTGCCGAAATTCCTATTTATTTTTATGGCCAATTCTGTGAAAGTGCTTCTTTATTATATTACAACAATATTGCAAATTATGGATGTATATATATTTTTACAGATATATGCCTTCAGAGTCCAACATGTCTTCAGTGGACAGGTTCATGTTTGGACATGGTATGATAATGGTTGTTCAGTCCTATTCTGCAGCTTTCTGTTTTATAAAGCTTTAAAGTGAAATTGTGACGCTGAAATATTATGAACAATTAATCTTTGTACTCCCACCTAAAAAGATGTCATGTTGCCAATAGCGATAGCTGGTTAGGTAGACTGGCTTAAGTACTTGAGGAAAAGCCCAGAGAGAAGCCTGTGGATCATAGACCACACTAGGATTTCCGCGTTCTGCTCACCCCATCCACTCCCACTGCAGATAACTTCAATGGGTAACACACACACATGGAACTTGTATAGCTTTTACAACACAACATCAATTAAGATGGTGTTTTCCTTTCATTTTTTACAAAGCCTTTTGATGAATTTCGTCAGATGCCAGCTACAAGTCAGCTGAAGTGCAAGATACAATCAATACAGGATTCTCCAGCAGGTGTCTCTGATGAGCAACTTCTCTAATTCTAAGTTGGGGATTATCAGAAATGCTGTCCTTAAACTGATAAGATTGAAATTGCAGAGTTTATTATTGACTTTCTGCCCTAGTTCCTTCATACTATACTTTTTGAACTTGATGAAGATTTGTTTTTTGTTTTTTTTTTTATTATTTTTTATTTTATTTTTTAGCTGAATCACAACAGAGCCACTTCTAAATTTTTTGCTATGTGTTTACTGTCCTCAGATAAGCTTACCTCTTATTATTCAGTAAGGTTTTGCTACTTTTTAATTTAGAACATTCAACTCCCAGTTCCTACATCTTAAAGTATAATTTTTACATCAAATAGTAATTTATACTTTTACTGTTTAATGAATTAATCTAAAGTTTACATTATATATCTGTAATGGTTTATTGAGACATGTTTCCCTATCTACTTGTCCTCCATAACAGCATGGAAATACCAAAACACATCCTTTGTTCCTATTAATTTTTATTAAAAATTCTGAGATAAAATCATAAGATGTATGGGAACTGCTGAGTCACATCCTGAACCACTAATTGAGCACCTGGATAAAAGACCCAGTCAGCCCTGAAAGCAGAGATGAAGGTAATTCACCTGTGAAAATGGAAGGGGTGGAACTAGGCTCTACCCCTCTTAAACCTCATGTAAGGGCTAACTGTGAGTGTGGTAGGATTTGTTGCTGGAGTTTCCTCCTTTGTGGAGTTCTTCTGTGAGTCTGGATCTTGCGGGATGGGTGAGTATTCTTCTTTTTGTAATGTTTTCTTAGTGTGCTGGTCTGGCTGCCATTGTGTAAGACTATTAATAAGATTTCATTTATGTTTACTTGTTTTGTACTCTTTACAAGCATGCAAACAATACTATCACTGGAATTAACTATTTTTTCAAGTGATGTAAATTAATATGATCTGAGAATTTGCGTCTTAAGTTTTTTTTTCTTATGTAGAAGTGATTTATAAATCTATAGGAAATCGGGACTCCCTAAAATGTATGTCCAAATAATGGTATTGAAATGTTACTAATTAGTTAAAGAATAGCCATTTCCTAGCACACTACCTGTTGACTAATTATTGCTGAAAAAACAAATTGATTTTAAGCAGTAAAAGGGCTGAAAAAGCAGGTTGTTTTTGCCAGTGCTGGCAGGTAGAGAAAATAATTTTTAAGTTTGCTTGGGAATCAGATTCTTATTGATTAACACTGAAGGCACTGTAACCTTGAAGATTAAATTAAGACATTTTGCAGAACACAATTGTATTTTTTATGAAGAAAATATTTTCAGATAACTCTTTTTGGTAGAGTTTCTCTAATAGAGGTTAACTATAATGCATGAGGTCCAGAGACTTACCTGAGAGCAGAGGACAGGAAAAGATTTAACACTGAAAAATGCCTTATATATTTATAGGGAATATAATTTCTATTGTTAAGTTCATTTTGTCAAGAATAATAATTCAAGGCAATTAAGATTATATATTTCACCGACTCTTTACGATTCATCCTACAGATTGTCTTTCTTTGAAATTATTCATGTTTGTGACCACTTTCTTGATAACTGAAGTTTAGATTTAGAAGTGATATTCTTGGTATTTTCTGGATTTGTACCAGATTGTAACACAACTTTTTCCCTATGTCAGTTGGAACAGTCTTAACTGATAAGTTTAATTGTGCTTTTTTCATGACCACTCTGCCTTTAGTAGAGAAAAGGACTCCATGTAGAAGTCTCACCTCCCTTCTAATTTCAAGTAATAAACTTCTACATTCTGAAAGAAAAGAGTCATAATTATTAGCCTCTAAATTTTTGACTTCAAACTTCATGGTGTAGAATTTGACCAGTTCTATATACTCATCCTTTGATATGATTGTTTTCTTCTTCATTTTACTTTGATTCTACTTTGCTTATACAGTGATTTCATTGTCTCTATTGTCAGTTTAATTATTGCACTACTAGTTTTTTTGCTAATGTTGTTAATAATAATATTCAGTAAAAAGAATGTGTAGACTCAATCTTGACATATGCTCCAGCCTGTTGTCCTTTCCTGAAGGATGTGACATTTGCTACTCCTTAAAAAACTGGGATAATAGAATAAATAAAAATATGCATTTAAAGATTTACAGCTCCACTAATTGTTGTTATTATTAAGTTTTGGAAACTTAAAAAAAATAATAAAATCTACTTGTTAATAGATCTTTCATGATGTCTGACAACTATAAAACAATGACAAAAAAGAAATTGGAAGTAGAGATTAGACAAATACAGACTTGAAATAACGCATATAAAACATAAAGGTGAAAGCAATAAAGCATTTGGGCATTATAAGAAGTCTGAAGAAGATAACAGTTTTTAAAATATAGAAAAAGTAAATTTACTGTGGATATTATAAAATAATACCCGTATGTTCCTTCAGTGCAATGTGGATTAACTCAGGGAGTGTCTAGCACCATTGTAAAATATAAAAGGAGACAAAATGTTGAGGATTGTCTCGTCAGATCAATAATCCATAAATTTATGAAAATTATTGTATCAGTTTATATGAGCTATATGAAAGTTTATTATTATAAAAGAACTAGAAATAAGATGGTCCATATTAAATAGGAATGAAAAAGAATGAAATAGTAAGAGTCAGAATACAATACAAATACAGTATTACATAGAAAGAAGCTTTGGCTAATTTAACCAGCTAATTGATGCATGAAGGATTATGTAGCTCTTGAAGTTTCATATTAAAAAAAAAAAAATCACAGACTATTTTTCATGTGTCTTTTTTACTCCTGTTCACTTTAATAAACCAGTCATTACAGATTTATCACTTCGAGCTGGCACAGCTGGAGGTCTCTAAGCTATAAAAAGACAGCACAGATCATCAAATGATATATGGGATCAGAAAAAAGGAAAAATGATTGGGGAAAAAGAAGTACCACGTAAAATGATAAATTGAAATATTTACCAGAAGAAGAGAGAGCTTTTCTTCCTTTCACTGAAGCAATTTTCAAGAGTTCAACACTCTTGAAGAAATTTACTTGAGAGTTGTGTCTAAATTTATATCGTACAACAAGAGCCAAGAAAGTAGCATATGTTTTCCTCTAACAAACTAGTATTTGGTTTTACCACTTACTCTGAAGTATAACCAAATGAAAACCACTTGCAAAAGTCCTGTTATTGGGGACCTAAATGCAAAATAAGGAAGGATGTGCATGGATGCAAACAACTTACTACCTTAACAGACAGTTATTTTACTGATTCTTTTAACATATTATTATGTTACATAAGTATTTTTTAACAGTCCTTTACTTTTTCCATAGTTCTGTATTTCAAATCAAGCTAATTTATTCTGTAGCTCGATGAAGTATTACTGGTTACTCTATGGCATAGATTCTACATAGTCACGCCATAGTGAGTCTGCCAGACTTCCTTGGTAGTCATTTGAGAACCAGTTAGTATAGTTGGAGGAGGTCATAGTGTGATTTATTTAATCTCAAAGATTGCATTTACATTTGATCAAATACAAATCAGATGTACTAACTTCTTAAACTACCTCAACTCTGTAGGCAGGGCAAACAAATACAGGCATAGGATTTGCAGACATCTAAGTTGATGCAGTGATCCTGCTAACAATGTCTGCTAGCAAGAAACAGTATGGACCAGACAGAATAAGTAAGCAAATAAATCTGAATCACAGTCATGGTTCTCTTTGTAGTTATCTTTTTTTCCCCTAAAACAAATATGTACCTGACTTGTGAGTAGACCAAAGAGTTTCTATTCTCTTTTCTAATCAAGGTTATGTGCACTGTCTTACTTCTGAGTGTCTACATCTTGGAAATGCCTTTTCTCTTCCCTATGTTTAAAAGTCATCAGGTTGCGTGAGTTGGGTAGAGGATATTTCTTTAAACGTGATGTGTTTGCCCTTAGAAATTAACTGCTGTCAATTATGTACTGAGATGTAGTGCTTTTTTTAATAGAGATATTGAATCAATGTTTGCACACAAATCAAAGACTTCTCTGGAAGATCTTTGTTCTGCAGCATAGCAAGAAGTGCACAGATAAAAACAGCCAGAAGTTGCATTTAGTTAGAGTCTAGCAATAGCAAATCATCAGTTCAAATGTGAGTCGATAATCAATTTGTCATAGCAATCTAAAGACTTTAGGGGCTCAAGTACAGAGTATTGAGTGCTCATAGTTCCTGTCTAATGCTTTGCATAATAAGAAAACAATCCAAAAACAGACAATTTCCCATATAAGTGGAAACTGCACCTTAACTGCAATGTTTCCACTATGAAATCTAGAAATTGAATGAAACTTTGTAGTAGTAGTCCTTACTACTTTTCTATGTACTTGATTTGTAAAATTTCTCATATCTCTGTTGCTAATATTTTGTCTCCAGTTCTCTGTGGAGCTGTGTTTTGTGCAAAAGAACCGGTAAATAAACTTTTGAAGTCAGGACAGCCCTGACAACAGAAGAATTTAGATTACTACAAAGAATTCTGCATATGCTAGATTTATCTCATGTCTCATGCATGGGCAATTATGGTAAAGAAAATGACAGAATGAATGAATGTATCAAGTAAGATGCAAATATATATTTATTCACACTTAATGCACCGAATAAACTATGTCTGACTGAAATTTCACAGCCACACAGAAAAGTCATTTAAACTCTTTGCTTTTTTAAAAAGTAGAATTATATCCAGAAGAATTTTATGTTTCCTATCTAGACAGCTATGAGTGGGACAATAGAAATTGGGTGTTAGATGAAAGTAATAATCACATTGGTTAATTAGTGAAGAATTTAGAACTTGTGAATTTCATTAGTTATTTATGTAATTCAATCAGTGAAGAACAAGAAAATCTTTGTGACTAATAGAATCACATATTTTTCATTTATATTATACTTGCAAGGGATGAATAATTCATCAAAGCAATGTAAGAATAATTCTGTATACTAAATAAGTTGAAGCAGTATGTAATTCATTTCTGTACAATCATAGAATGGCTTGGGTTGGAAAAGGCCACAAGGATCATCAAGGTCCAACCCCCCTGCCACAGGCAGGGGCCACAAACCTCCAGAGCTGGTTCTAGACCAGATTGCCCAGGGCCATATCCAACCTGGTCATTAACACCTCCAGAGACAGAGCATTCATAACCTCTCTGGGCAGCCTGTGCCAGCACCTCAGCACTCTCCCTGTGAAGAACTTCTGCCTGACATCCAATCTAAACCTTCCCTCCTTGACCTTAAAACCATTCGCCCTTGTCCTATCATTGTCTACTCAAGTAAACATCCTTTCTTTCTGAAAAGTGAATTGGGAAAGATCTGTGGAATTATTGCTCTTGTAACTATTGTTTTGCCAGCTCTAATTGGCAAACCAAAGGGCTTCAGACTTTCTCTGCTTTATGTACTGTATACTCTACTGGAATTTTTCTTTTTACCTTATATAATGTAATCATGGGTGGAAAAGATCTTATGATTGTATTTAATTTTCTCTCAGAAGAACTATAGAAATCTTGTAAACCGAACACTTCAAACGTTGTCTGGAAACACAGAAATCACCAAGATTAGTATACCTGAAAGAACACTAGTATCCACACGGGTACATTAACTTTTGTTAGGTCCTTTTTTATGTCCTTCCTTAACTGAATGTTTCTTAAATAACAAATTAGTAAATATTTGCTGAAAAAAGATTCTATGTTACACTATCGTCATCCTTGTGAAAATGAGTCAGCATCCAACATCTCCTTATTGTCATTGTGGATGCTTTCAGTGTCTTTATGAAGTTTAAATACTGATCAAAGAGAAATCTGACAAAATGTGAATATCATTGAGAATTTTAATGCCCTAAGCCAGCAGAGCTGTGGCTACTGGGTCACTGAGAGACGCAATCATATGGAATTTGATTAAGACCAGGAAATTTTGGTGATTCTTCTAGAAATCCTGACAGGCTGTTGTTTATTTTTCTTTGCAAAGAAATAATTCTTTTATTTTTTTTTGTTTCAACTTCATACCCCTGAGAGAATAAGGAAAATGACCTTTTAAGAAGGAAAGAGAAATACAGGATGTTACAGTCTATTAAAGACTGACAAGTTTGTAAGGCGCAGAACGTTAACATATATGAGTAAGTCAAAAATTCATTTGACTTAATCTACAATACCAAATTCTCTGAAATAGTCTTATTGTTAGACTTGCTGCCACCAATAAATTCATTAGGTTTGTGTATTCATCCCTTAAAGTCTATTTTATAGGCACCAAGTGCAGCTAGACTTCATGGAAAAAAGTTATAAGACAACATTGCAAGAGAGATTACCACTATTATTTTGAATGAATTGTTTCTCATTTAGTCTTTGGTTTATTTTTCACTTAAAAAAGTATTTTTGTGTATGCGTGAACGTCCATGCTGCTTCACCTCCCAAGCCATGGATGTCCAACCTTTCGGCTTGTCTGGACTGCATTTCGTGAAAAGAAATTTAAGTGGGCTCCGTATGCTTAGGTTGGTCCAAAAGTAATGCTACCTATTTATTTCCATGGCAACAACAACAGATCAGAAGAGCACAATAACACTATTTGATGGAGCAAATTCTCAGATACAAAACACTATTTCTCAACATAGTCACTACTATAGCTATGCATTTTTACCCATGACGAATAAGAGCCTGTGTGCCATGCTCATAACAATTGGCACCAGTGAAGGACACCCATGGTCACCACTGCTGAAACACACCATCCACCACCTCACTGTGCTCACGTTCACTGTTTGGTCTCCGTAAATGTACAGCAAGCATCATTGAACATCAATGAGTGCATTTTTTTCTGCATGGAGGAATTCAGTGACACACCTTTGCTTCACCTGTACTTAACTGTCAGATGCAATTTTGTCAGACTGCCTCTGTTGCCATCTGTCACACAGCAAAGAAATGTAACATAATATTCGCAGGAAGATTCAGCCTCTACTGCTCTACCACCAATATCCATCTCTGATATTATGGGCCAAAATAATAAAACAGGTGGCATTACATGTTATCATGTGAGTAACAAAACATTTTAATTGTAAATATTTTTCTTAAAACATTGATAAAATAAAAGAGAGAGGAAAGAATACGTAAAACTAGTAGGATATTTGACCTTGTTTTTGTGAAACTAACACACCATTCTGGTTTGATGGCAGTCATTGCAATTCCTAGCAAGGTCTCAAGCTGTTCGTAGGAGATTTTTGATGAAATTTTACTCTTCTTGTACTTCAACTTTAATAATAATTGCTCAAAATGTGTGTACTGCCAAATGTGATGACATGAGTATGGTGTGATTGTGAAGTGAAGGATATTTTTCTCTGCTAAGATGAGGATTATGAAAGTCCAGTAAAGAGATGTAATCAGATTTTTTAGTTGAATATTTGATTGCAACACTATACATTCTCTTTCAAATTTTGCAGATCGTGTATTTCTATCAACTGAAAATGGTCTCACAAACACAAACTGATTTTTTTCCCCCGCAGTCTTGAAATCCTGAGCTGTTGGATGTTGTCAACACGCCTGAGGGATGGGATTCCATCTGGAGAGACCTAGGCAGGCTAGGCAGTGGGCCCAGGAGAACCTCATAAGGTTCAACAAAACTAAATGCAAGTTCTAGCACCTTGATTGAGGCAACCGTCACTATCAGTGCAAGCTAGGGGGTGAAAGGGTTGAGCACAAGCCTGCTGAAAATGACTTGAGGGTACTGGTGGATGGTATGCTGAACGTGAGCCCAAAATGTGCTCTCACAGCCCAGAAAGCCAACTATATGCTGGGCTGCATCAAAAGATGTGTGACCAGCAGGTCCAGGGAGAAGATCCTGCCCCTGTACTCTGTGCTGGTGAGACCTCACCTGGTGTACTGCATCCTGATGTGGAGTCCTCAGTACAGGTGAGACTTAGACCTGTTGGAGTGCCTCCAGAGAGGAGTCACAAAAATGATCCAATGGATGGAACAACTCTCCTACAAAGACAGGCTGAGAGAGCTGGGGCTGTTCAGCCTGGAGAACAGAAGGTGCCAGGGAGGCCTGATAGCCCCTCTTTAGATACTTGAAAGGCTGCTATCAAAAAAAAAAGGGTACAGACTCCTTAGCAAGGTCCATGGTGATAAGGGGAAATGGTTTCAGGTGGGATATAAGGAGTAAGTCATTTACAGTGATGGTTGAGGCACTGGAGCAGGTTGCCCAGAGATGTGGTAGATGCCCCACTCCTGGAGACATGCAAGGTCAGGCTAAATAGGGCTCTGAGCAACCTATCTAGCTGTGGATGTCCCTGTTTACTGCAGGGGAGTTGGACTGGATGACCTTTAAGGTTACTTCCAACTTTAAGGATTCTGTAATTGTCTGATTCTATTTTCAAATTACTTTATCAAAATGGAAAGCATGGCTGTATATTCTTCACTGTTCAGAGCACTTTGCCAGTTTTTCAAAATTCTTACAGGCATGTCCCATCACTTGAGTCAGCACTGCACAGCACTGCCTTCCCGGTGCCTGAGTTTCAATTGATACAGTGTTAATAGTGCACTGATGGTTTGGCTGTTGCTGAGCAATGGGTACATGCCTGGGAGCCCTCTGCAGGGAAGCATGGCCACTCAAAATCATGATGAGGGGGTGGGCCACACTGCAAGCCATGCTAGGCTGCATGTGGCCCACAGGCTGTGGGTTAGACGTTGTCCTAAGCAGAAAGCTTTCAGAATGGTGACTATTTCCAGGGTGCTCATTTCCATTCATGCACCAATGTTCACCAAAGCAAGACTAACACCCTAGCCTTGAAAATGCAACTTATATACTTTTGCACTTGAAGATTGTAAAATGGGAAGCAGTACTAGACAGAGAAATTCCAGATACTTTCAGCGGTACTGATATCAAGCAAGAGTCTTAGGATAGTCCCTTTACTTCACTAATACAGGAGAAAATTCCCAGCCTCAAGTTGATAAGAGTCTGGTCTTCTCTTTTTCTCATTCACATGCATCTCTTTATTGAGAGCTACTCTACCTGAATTTTATCTTCCCGGAGGTATATGTAGAAGTCTTACTGGTTCGTACCAATAGACCTAAAGGAATTAAGGAAGCAGAGTCTGTGAGGGAGTTTGATGAGAATACGCTAAAAGGAACTTATGGAGTTTGAGCCCAATGAAAGCCTGGAAAATTAAAACATTGTGAACTCTGGAAATCATTAGTATCCATAGCACTTAAGATAATCTAACTATCTCAGCCTGACATTACCTGTAAACAGGAGTCGGGAAAGACAGCCCAGAAAATAGCTAGATTTATTTTGGAGAGACATGATCATTAAAGCTATTCATAATGGTGACACTTGCCTTGACAACCATTTACAGTGTATACTGAAAGTACACTTATATGCAGACTCAAAAATAATGGAAATATTTTTTGCTCTCCAAGTGTTTACTTACAGTAACAATCACTTTGCTTATCTGACCTGCTTTTCGCTACAGTAGGAAGTTAAGAAAAAAGCTTACCAACACAAAACGGAGAACAGAGAACTCACCAAAAGAATTAATTTATTCAGACTGGTATTCTGAGGTGAGCAAGTCAAAATGCCATAGTACCCATCCATTTTTGTCTACTTCTTTCCTGATAGCATCCTCATTCAGTAAGATGCAGATGGAATTTAATGAGTCTGCAATAACCACCCAACTGTTAATTCCTGACAGCTGGAAATGATTAATTTACCAAAGCTGTTGTGCTTTTATCTGACACTGTAGTACATAGAATCCATGTATCTCTTTACTAGGTACTATCATAAAACTTTCTACTGCATAGTATTTAAACAATGTAAGTTTGAGTGCTAAATTTCTAATAGTTGTGGCCTTTTAGGGTAGTCTGGATCTCATTTTACCTGGCATGAGGAAGAGTTTGTGCTATGTATTTATTATATGCATATTTCCCAAATATGCTATTTGACTGTTTCTGTGAATGTTCACAGAATAACTAGAATAGTAATGAATTTTTTTAAGTAATGAATTCAAAAATTATTTGCCTTCACAAAGAAAAATGCAAAACAAAGTTGTGCAGTAATTTAACTATCAACAGGTTTCAAAGAATGCTGTGTAACACAACAATGTCAGCTCATTCAGGCCCCTGAAAGTAACCCCTTAAGTAACTCCATAATTGGTTGCAGCTGTAGCACAAGTTTGTCCAATCAAATGCCTTTCCAGGGATCAGGCTGGAATAAAAATCACCTGAATTAGTCTGAGAAATTTACCTTTTTGATCACAAAGAAGCCAAAAGGATTTAGTCTTTCTAAGACAAGATATGTATTTTGGCATCTTTTTACTTTTTTTCTTTTAGTTTGTTTATCCAATTGCAGAAATAATTCATCTAAAGGTCATGGATTTTAAAATGTCAAAAAAGGATGTTCCAATAAATTTGTAAGTATTTCCAACTTGTTCTCATTACTTGAAATAACTCTGAATGCAGCTTTCCAAAGAATTTTCTCTTTCTTTAATCAGTATCAGTGAAAAATTGTCAAAAATCCATAGGTTGCTTTCTCCATGAGTCAAGTGTACCTTGTATTTTAATTCATCCAAAAGGACACTGACCTGATGCCTGACTTAAAGTGTACAAATTTCCATGAGAAATATAATGCAGTCCGATTTTATTTTTCCCAAACTTCATTTTGCTATGTCCTCTCCTGTTATGAAAGATTTGAGTGCATAACATACATTGGTGTAGGGACTGAGTTCTACTAACGCATTGGCAGTTGCAGTAGAATTCAGAATAGGAGTGTGTTACACATTGTTGTGGTTTATGTTTTAGAGACAAAAGCTCAAAATTTTGGCACAGTTTCCCCCACAAAAGTTCCAAGCAAGCTATTTGTAACACTGTTACAAAACTGCAGGACTTACTGTGGATGCCATATTTTCTGAATAACCTTTATTTGGATATCCTCATCTTCTTTATTAAACTTCTAGGGCTTGAGAAGTGTTACCACATTTGCTTCTCTTCAATTTAAATCCTGCTTAGTATCAGGTATGTTTTATAGCATTGATTAGTGTTATGAAGCCACAGAATTTATAAGACTCTGAATATTTGTAAAATAATTCTACATTCGTGAATCGAAATAATGCACTAAGGAAACAAACAAATAAAATAGGCTAAATAGGAAAGAAGTTCAGTCAGCATTAAAAGATATAGAAAATGTAGCAGCGAAGTCTAATTTAGTGTTTGCTGTTTAGTGTTGATTATTAAGCACTATACTTTATTACACAACACTTTATTTATACATACATTTTTAAACTTTTTTCTTCTGTAAAGCCATGGATAAAACCTGGATTTCTCAGTAATATCAATTGGAGTAATAAAGATAACCTAGACCCTTGGGGTGGTTTTGTTTATTTGTTAGTATTTTCTTGAGAAAAGCATAGTATAATGAACTCCTATCCTTGCAGATAATATGCATTTTGATTCTCTTTAGATGGAAGTTCTGTAGATACATGTGAAAATCCATTTTCATGTGTTTGTATGCTTACACATGGTGGCTTCAGAACCTTACTGCCACCTGGCAAAAAACATTTAGGAACACATTGCCTACCATATTAGTCAGGGCAAACCAGTGCTGAAATTACATTAAATTATTAAAACATTATCTTTCCATGGGGGAAAAAAAAAATAAAGGAAGGACACTAAAATCTGGAAAGAAAAAAATACTTGAAACAAAGTGCAATATAGTATTCACTCTCTATAATTATCTAGGTGGTTCAGACACTAGTTTCTGATCTAAGATACTTCCCTTAAAACACTGTATTCTTCATTTATTTCACTATTTATCTGATTGGTTAAGACTATTGTAAATTATGCAAATGTATATTGCAATATATAGTACTTCTGGTGCTCAGAAATGGTTTTTGATTTGGCCCCATCCCATCATTAATATGGGATCTACTTTCTGTTTGCAGAGATGCAGTGAGTTCCTTGGTCTCAGTCATAAAACAGAAATGCATATTGATGCACTTTTTTTTAAATCCACTTAATAAATCAGCCTGAATCATGAACAATCCATACGTGAGTGCTGGCATTTTATAAACCATAGAGAATTCCCCATAAATAGAAGTGGAACTAAACATGGATTATAATAAATCATAGTTACATTAACAACTTTACAAAGTTGAAATAACTGCATGGATTGTAAATTAAATGTTTGTTTACAGAGGTAGCTGCCAAGATTCTGTACAACTCACATACATACATGAATTGTAGTTGCATAAACTCTCAAGGACTTCCTTAATAATTCAAGGTTGTATGAGCTAGCCTAAAGAATAACTGCTTGTCCAGACTTATTAACAGACACTAACAGAGCAAAAATGACAGTTTGATTCAGAAACTAGTTGATCTTGGATGTCTCACTTTCATTTTTCTGAGATGAGATAGCTGTCTTTTAAAAAGCACCGGTGGTGAACATCCTGTCAGTTTATAAGGTCAGACTTTGCAAGGTATCAGCAAAAATGATGCTACACAGACCTGGAAGAAAGTTTAAGATTTTATTATCTTCACTCATCTGCTATGTGTTCACTCTGCTGTCTATCGCCCGTAATTAGGAAGCTCATTGAAAGGAATAAAGGATATGCTGAATGACTGAACTGATTTCAGGGATGTTGTACGGCATTTGGTATAAGGAAGGAAAGGTATAGAGAAATTTGGAGGGCAAATAATCCTGGGAGATGTCACCTTAAAAACATTACTAGCTTTAACAAACTAATATATAGTAAAATGTATTTTAGGTCTAATGTTTTGTTTATGCTACAGCTTCTTATTTTGTATAGCAATGTGCAGGAAATTAATCTGCAAGTTGCAGTGTAGTTCCATTAAAACCTTTTTTATATTTCTGAAAAATACATGTAAAAGCATACTGCATTCACACAGAAACAATACTGATTAAAGACTGGCTACTTAGGTATTAGTGCAAAAAGAGCGTCCTGGTTAACCCTGTCTGTGAAAGACTTCTGCTTCTACACATGTGGCGAGTTGGCCCTGATGAGCAGCCAAGTATCCCCACAGCCAATTACTCACTGCCCAGAAGAATGGCAAAGAAAGTAGTGAGACAACTTGTAGGTCAAAGTAAAAACAGGGAAATCTCACACTAGATATGATTGAACTCTGACCTCCTGCTGCAGAAGCCAGACTTGCAGCTCCCCCACTTAACTCTTGCCTTTTACACCCAATACAATGTATTAGTAGTAGCGCTGAAAGCACAGTCCACCTCTGTACGTAATGGTTACATGAATTCATGTTGAAATGTACATGTGTGTTGACTGAAATGCATACTCAACATTTCAGTTTAAAATAAAATTATAAATGTTTAGGCAGCAATAAAGAAAAAATGACCAATATTGCAGCACTGTTTTTGATCCTCAAAGGCCAATGCAAATTGAAGGCTCTAGTGTATAGCTATATGTGAACAGCTGAAAGTAATATAACTCATGGAAGAAAAAGATTAAACAACTCCACAATATCAGTGTAATTTATGAATTACTGGAGAGCTGTTATTCTAACTATTAATAGCTGAGTGTGGAGAATGATTTTTTTTTTTTGTGCTATAACACTGGCATATGACAAAAAGGTTCAGTTCTCTATGAACAACTTCTCTCTGTGTTAGCCTTCTATTAAAATGTAACGTTAATACTTCTCTGATATATGTACTGTGAAGATAAATACATGTTCATGGCAGAAGCTAGGTAGTCAAAGAGGCAGTTGTATATAGGCCTGGTGATCACTGGAGGATTGAAAATCTCAGCATGAGTAAAGTTATGACAAGTTTTCAAATTGTAATTTGGTAAAATTCATGTATCAGCATCACAAACATTTTTATTGTAAGCAATGAAAGAATATTAAATTTCATGAAAGTTTTTGAACCTCGTAAGCAATATAGCGACTTTCTGATGTGAACTAGAACTGTTTGTTTTCTGAGATATTTTACTGAACTCTTTTTTGAGTATTTTCTTTTCCGTTTCTATTTTCCATAAAGACTTATCCATTTATTCTTACTGAATTCTGTTCTCTGATAATACGAAGTAACTGAATGCTCCCTAAAGTTAGGGCTTGTTGTTTGTTTGTTTGTTTTAACTCTACTGGCAGGAATATCACTAGTATTCAGAGACCCCCAGGTTTTAACTCCTTCACAGAAGAAAAAATCCTCTGCCATAAAAATTCTGAATAATCATGCAGTCTCTTTGTGTGTATGAGGAATATTGTCTCACTTTTAGTAAGAAAATGCTGCTTTAAAGCTTTAATGTGTATGGAGTTGATTACAGTGAAGAGACTTAAATGATGATAGGGCTACTGAATTTAGAAACCATTGTTTTTTGTTTTTCTTTCATCCTTAGTGATTGATGAGCGGCATGGAAAGCTTATCAGGTCAACAGATGTTCTTGAACTCTCACTAGAGATATAGCATAAATCATAGGAACGTATATTCAGCTATTAAAAATAAATAAAAGCGGTTCCATGGTGTTGACAAAGAGAGTAAGCTTAGTAGAAATTGTTCATGTTAACACTGATATTATCTGTGAGGTTACTTGAAGAGAACAAGAAAGTTTTGCTGCCAGCTGAGATGTGCATTTGGGTCTAAAATGGTATCCTAGTAGTAGTAAACTTTTTTTTTAGTGGTGGTTTTCGTCTGTTTAGAAGAAGAAGATATTCAAGCTACACCTTTCCTATTTTTTTCTCTCATTTGTAAGGCAGAATTTATAGCAGCCCTGAAGGTAGTGGAAAATCTACCATCTTAATCAGAAAAAAAGCACAATAAAATGTATTTTATCCTTTAGGAGATGAATGCTATAGGAGTTTTGAAGAGTTACTGTGGAGATGATTAGATTAGATCTGAAGTTGTTGTAAGCAGAGAGCAATTTTATTAGGCATGACTGTAGCAGGTGCATGACTGTAATATCTTTGAAATTTTACACTACCAATGGCTCTGAACTGAGTATAGAAAGGCAGCCATTTTATGTGCAACTTATGTGTATGTATGGAGGGCATTTTATGTGCAACTTATTCCTTGTACTGACTGCCTTTTTCGTGTTTCTTCATTGACCACTTCTTTATTAATGAAAATTTTAATGACATAAATTCCTGAATCATTAAACATTCCATGAAAGTCAGGTTTCTGCATGCTCTAGTGGTAGCTACAATCTCAGATTAAAAAAATGAAAAGTCATTCTGTTTAAAATAGGTAGTAAACATCTCTTCTAATATGAAATAAAAATATTTCCATAGCATTTTCATCTCACAGCAGAATGGGATATACCCTGCCTCACTGTGAGCCAGCAAGTAAATCTAAACTTTTCTTTTTCAAGTGGATGATTTAGTGGCATGAAAAGGATGTGAATCAACACAAAATCTGGGAGATTTTCAGTTCAGATAACAGAAACATGATAGATAAGTATGATTCATAGGAAAGGAAAATCAAGAAAGAAAGTATTTCTTTCTCAAATATTTTATTTCAAGGCTTTATATCTTAATGTAGAATTGCTGTGAGTTCAGTGGAGCTGGGAGAAAATCCAGGCCAAAGCCACTGATTTCTGCAGAGTTTAATGGTAGATGTGAAAATACACTCTAGTTTATGTGCACCCAATATAGACTTACATTTGAATCAGCCATTTGTGTAAAGATGGCCTTCATAAATGATTTCAGTGGTTTCTAGGCCTTCTGTCAAAACACTAGAAATATTTATTAGGCCTGAAACAGATTTTATAAGTAGACTGTGATTGTCTTAACTTGATTGTTATAAGAACGGTAATTTCATAATATGTAGGTTGCTCTGAAAGTAGTGCCTACTATTTATTTTCACGAAAACAACAGAGCAAATTCTAGGCTACAAAAATTTTTTTCAGCACAGCCACTGTCATTAGTTCTGCATTTTCAAAAGCAGTGCATGCTGCACTTGTAAATATAGCCATCTTGAATATGGGATGTGTCTTTCACATCAGTGTCACCACTGCTGAAATGCACCACCTCACCACCTCACTGTGCTAACCTCCATCGTTTCATCTCCAGAAATGTTCAGCAAGCATCAATGAATGTCAGTGGGTGCAATTTTTACATGGAGTAATTCACTTCCACACCTTTGCTTCACACCATATCTAACATCATTTTGTCAGATTACCCCTCTGTTAATTACCCCTCTGTTACCATCTGTCACATGGCAACAAAATGTAATGGAATATTGGTGGAAAGATTCAGCCTCTACTGTCGTGCCACTAATATCTGCTTCTGACACAGTGGGCTAATACAATAAAAGGGAGGCATTACTTTCGGAGCAGTCCTTGTACTATAATAATTGTATACCATGTGTTTTATTATAATTTTGAAAAAGACAGCATTTTGAAATATATATTACTAATACCACGTTGAATATACTGCATTAGGATTGACTGTAGTTAATTATGTCTGGTAAGATTAATCAGTTTCCTTTTAACAATCTTTTTAGCTTTTCTAGAAAAATCATGACATCAACCAATAACAAGTTTAATAAAATGGATTTTAGAAAAGGACCAGCACCTCAACCAAACATTTTTAGTCATTACTTGATAAAATTATTTAATTTTTTGGACAAAGTATGTATATTAACGAATATAACCATTTTTTTCTCCTTACAGCCTTGGAACTTGGGTCTACTTATGATATTGATGAGGTTGCTGAGCTACAAAAATCTGCAGCCAATATTATAAGTCCATGACAAAATATGGCACTCTTCATGTACTCCCACACTTTTTCCCGTCATGCCTACTCTCTCTTACGACATGAGATTTACCTCCCACTTATGTACTGCCTAAACAAAGACTGTGCCTTCCTAAGCATTTCCAAGATCTCTCCATTGCTCTGTATCTACTACCAATATGTTAGTGAAGTTACTAATTTTAATTTTTCAATACTACTGTAAATTTAGCTTTACTATTTTCTCACAATATTCTCACAGGTTGAACTCACCTTATCTCAATTATGATCAAAACTTTCTGCTTACATAAGCTTGCTTTTAAGTAGAGCCCAAACCTTTCTGCTGCCACAAATGATGAGAGCATTTTACTACAAATTGAATAATTTTTCTACTGTTTAGGGATGCATATGAACAATTTTGTTTTATTTACTTACATCTCTAATTTTTTGATGTTATCTATAGACATGTCAATCTCCTGTCAGTTTTGAATTATAGCAATTGCTACTGGGAGAATATTCTTGGCAAACAAATCTAAGTCTTTATATTGCTCATAAATTTATTGTTCTAAGTATTTTATATGATCATTCGGTAGTTCTGATTTCATATTGAAATTCTGCTGTGGAATTCATGTATATTTAGACTCACCTTGCTGACACACAGTGACAACCTTTTATTCAAGGTGACCAGTGAAGTCAAGTTATAACTAAACTTTCTTGCCATGGAAAATGTGGAACTTGACCATTTTTTTCACTTAGAAGTGTTTTGTTGGTTCACATAAATGAAATTCACGTTCAAAGATAAAAGTTGCAGTATGTATGATCAAAAAATTTAAAATATGAAGGCTGAAAACTAACAAAGTGAGTCACAGAATATATTAAAGGATTTCCCTGAAACTCCGTAAAAACAAATTTAAGGATAATTAGCTGTTCAGAAATATTTCAATGAAGAATGTATTAATTTGGAGCTTTTCCTTTGTCTCATGAGTCTTTGCGAAGAGACACTTTTCATCCTGTGCAATTGCCAGCTTTGCCAATTATGAAAAACTTGTGAAGTAATAAAAGTAAAACTACATTGTAATATTAAATTCAAACTGTTTCAGCAAGTACTTTGGATAATTAATCCAAATAGCATTTTTCTTCCTCTAGATAAGGCTGTTCTTTGATTTCTAAGTTGCTGGGTTTTTTTTTAATTGCACTAACAGTAAAAGTAGTGAGATAAACTATGGATTACATCAATTTATTTTCACGAAAGAAAAATAAAATAGATTTTCAAAAGGAATAGGACTTAAGCAATAGGGAGAATTCCTGTTGTTTTTCAAGGAGTTAGAAATCTGCTTGAGCAGCAGCACTAGAACTAGATGGTCTGCAGAGGTCCTATGCAGCCTCTAATATTCTGTTTCTGTGATCTGTTTAATAGGTTTTTCTGAAGACAAGAGAATTTATGTTTGTCACACTTTATCCTGACATAAGGAGTGTAATCTTTTTGCATAACAGATCTACTTTTAAATACATATAAATCTTTAAAAAATGGTGTAATAAGACTCCATAATCAGTCTCTTTGATAAAGTGACTATATTAAAATATGTCACAAAGAAGCTGTCTTTGTATAACTATTCAGCCTGTAATAATAACTGATGATGTGATGTGATCCAGAGGTTGAAAATTCAATTTTACTTTCTCTTTCTGTATAATTTCTAAACCTATGATTCCTACCAAAAAAAAAAAAAAGGTGGGGGAGGGGGTAGAACTTTAATTATTATTATTATCAACAATAATTATGGTGACAAGCATATAAAATCAATGAGAAATTTAAATTGACAGAGTAAAGGAATTCAAACAATGATAACAAGATCCAGTCAAAAAGCAACTGGTAGGTTAAAATACCTGCAACATATGCCAGAAGCATGATATTCTGAGAGCCTCTTTCTGTTGCCGGATTACATGCAAGAGCTGGGGTACTTGAGTTGTTACAATGGCATGGAAACAATGGCAGTGTCTGTCAAGTCTTTATTAAAACTGTAACCCCTTTATTATGAGATTTAAAAAAAAAAATAGAGGAAGCACCTTAATCTTGAGAATTATCTAGCGCCCTTTTTATACCTTTCAATGCTGGATAGTTACTGCTCTAATAGGCTGAGGTGCATACAAACATTTCCTGCAATCCGATTTCCTCAATTATACATTAGTCTGGATGAAGTGTAACAGTTCAATAGCCTCTAGGACTTGACACAGTAACAAGGACTGTAGTCATTCATATGTGCATTAACTCAAGAAGATGAGTATCGTGAGGATGATTAATAGATCATTCATGGTACCTCTGAAAGGTCCGTCATAGATCGCAGCAAATCCCTGTGCCAGCGGTAAAATGAATAACATTTACATTTCAAAAAGAGAATGTTTAATAAACACATAGAATTTGCTGGTAACAGTACTCTGCTATATGGTTAGTCCATGAGGACAATAATACATTTTCTAGTATAGATTATTGAAGGTGCATTAAAAAAAAGGATTTTTTTTAGCTATTTGTCCTTACAGCTAAAGTGCTTTTATGAGAGCAAAGGTACATTAGCAGGAAATATAAAAATACCATAGCTAAGCATCAGGTAGTTGAATAGCTAGGGATTTTTTTCAAGTTTAATTAAATTTTTTGAATCCCCTAGCTATTCCAAAAATATCAGAATCTGATCTTCCCTGTGAGAAATCATCTCCTTCATAACGGCATACATAGAGTAAATATTCTACCTTTATTAATTTATGTCTATAGGGAAATTTCAAAATAATATCCTTTTTTTTTCCTCAGTTATAATGAAACAAGCAAACAGTTATAAATCATATGAAAGAGAAAGGAAGAAATGTTTTTTTTTTTCCTGGGTTGTTAAACAATATTTGCTGTCACCCTCAACATAGATTCTCAACACTCTGTACAAAAATAGAGTAAGGTGCTATGTTTTTCTTCTTTCATCTGTTACTGGACACCTGTGGAACCTGTTAAATTTTATCAGCTTATTAATTTTCCCATGTCTTAGTATTTCTGTGACATGTTGTACACAAGATTTTGAGTGCAGCTGAGACAGCACCACAATAAAAAAATCAGGATGATGTATAGTCTGAAGTCCAGCCCTTGTTGTCCTGTCTCAAGTGCATTCAATATCTTGAAACCATCTCATTCAGAAAGTTTTCAGCTCAGAGACATGGATAAAGTATGGCAATCAAAATGAAGTCAGAATGCAACCATGTCTATAGCTTGCCCCCTTTCCCCTGCCCCCCCCAAAATGGTTGTTTTATCTCCTCTGACCCCAAATTTCGGAAAATCTGAACACTGTAATAATTAAATTTCCCAGCGTTTTTTAATCATCTGTTTCTGTTTTCTTCTCACAGGTACAGAGCATCAAGCTGCTGTACAGGGAATATGATTAGTTTAATACGCATAAATCTTCTAAATTTGAGAAAAAAATTCTTGATTTTTTTAGCCACGTATGTAAGTTTTATACTGTATTTAATGTATTAAATTATATTTAACAAACTCTTTGCTCCATTTAAAAACTGAAACATTGATGTTTGTGTTCTGTGTATATATTTAATATTCTGATTTGAAACGTCACTATGCAACTACTGATGTTCATATGCAGCGTATAACGATGGACTGTATAATCACCAAAATTATTTCTATGTATGGATTATATTTTTAAATTTGGCCATAAGAACAACTCATCAAACAATTTTGATATTTTCATTTTGAGTAGCTATTTTCTCTTAACATTGGAGAAAAAAAGACAAAATAAATATAAAATTATTTTCAATCAATATATTGAAGTTTGTCTTTCTAGACATCCCACACATCACTGTGAGAAATACCAGACATTTATTCCTCTGTTGATCAAAACCTCACATTCAAAGGCACCATGTGTGAGTTGTACAACAGCTTTTTGTGACGCACACAGTTACAGAGTGTCTTTATACCTGTATCACCAGTCCATGGTCCAAATCAGAGGATTTATCAAGTTGTCTGTGGCTCTTCAGCCATTCCCTCACACTGAAAGCACAATGAGAGAGAAGGGAAGATTTAGTCTGTTCTTCGACATGCCTTGGCATTGTCCAAGCCTACAGTCAGAAAACAGGAGGTTTTTTTCAGTCTTGCCATATACTTAAACAAATAGGAAAAAGGTAGACTCTCAAAAGGAGGAATTATGCAAAGGGACAAAGATGTGAAAAGACAAGGAAAGAAGTACCTCTTTCCCCTTATTACGTGATATATTCTTGAATACAGTGAATGTGAATGTGTGGACACCATAATGCACAACTGTATGATAAACACATGCTTTTTCCCTATTGTCAGGCAAGTATATACGATCCTTTATGGTGTTCTTCCTCTATGTGCAAGTTCTGATTTAGGAATCTACTATCAGAGCAGGTCTATAAACTAAAGTTGCCCTGAGAGACCCATGCTGTTAACGTGAAAGTTTGATTAGGAACTCCTTCTCCTCTTGGAAAACAAGGGCATCTTTAGATGCCTGAAATTCTCTGAAGTTTTTTTGAGGATCTTGGAGTAGCTACGCCTTCAGTAAACTGAATCATGCATGCTTGATTTGCTAATACACAAATCTGCAGAATAGTAAATTTTTCATCCTCTTTCCAGCTCATCTTCTGTTGTCAAAAGAGTCTCTTCTGATATCTTATATTCTTCAGTTAAAAATCAGGCTTTAATTCATGGCATATTTGAATAAATGTGTACAAAATTAAACAACTGAAATATTTTTTTCCATCCTATTCTTTAAATAAAATATAACCTCCTGTCTAAGTATCATTTAGTAATACAGCTGAATATGGTATTGAAAAAAAAATCATTAGTCTTCTGTTGTCCTTGACTCCCACAGTACAGAGTGAAGAATTACAACCTGAGAACAAGAAAAGGCGATCCTGAGATGCTGACAGAGATTTTCAGCTCTATGCTATGGTCAGCTAAGAACATCAACATTTTGATAAAGCACTTTCCCAGATGCAAGAATATTCATATTGACTGCACATTTTAAGGGCTAAATTTTAATTTAACCTGCATTCATGAATCTTTGTTTTACATTTCCAATGAATGTATTTAGGTTATATCATCTTTTGTGAAGGGCACATTAGAAAGGAGAGTTGAGCCACAGTATTCTCTTCATAGAAAATTCACAGTTATGGTTTTGCCCATAGGCCATAGTCTAAGATCTAATTTACATCAAACTTTTCCTTCTCCCTGCATTCAGCTCCTTTTCAGTGCAGATTAAGTGTCCTATATACATTGATAAGTATTATATTTCAGTACACAGAGAAAAAATGTAAAATTATACAAGGAAAAAGACAGCAAGTATGAAGCATGCCTTTCATTAAATAACAGACACTTTAATTTTCTAACAGGTCAAATAATTACTATTGTTAGAGGTACAAGACTTGACTGGTGAGAAATCTCCTTCAATATACATTTGCATATTCCACAGAGTAGCATGGTTATCTAATATTCATATCAGGATTTCCTTAAAAATATGAATGAAAAATGAATCAATTTGAAAAAACAATAGCAATACAAGGAGTAAAGCTGTGAAAAATATAAATTATAACTTATGAAATAATTAACACCATCAGCTTCAGCATGCGCTCATACACAAGTACACACTCCATGTGGGGGGAGATGTAACACCAAGGAGCTCAACAGACTGTGATAGACCTTATCGTTATGAGGCCTTGGGAGTCTGTAAAGTAAGTAAGATAGCAGACAGGGCTAAAGAGTAAACAGGATGCTCCTTTGGCATGCACAGTTAATCTTGTCACATCTGGGACAGTTAAGGAATACTTTGTCTCTTATCAATGTTTTTTGGAAGAACTTGAAGCCAATTAACTGTGAGTGGATTTACTGCTTGCGAGTGGAGGATATATAAGATGTATGTTGAACACAATAAAGTAGTGCTTATTATTCTGATGCTACAATGACTGAGAGAATTCTCTAACTGGACTAAGTGCCGACACTCCATACCAGCAATACAATAGCTCCCCTCCCCTATCAATTTTCCACCTGCACCTAAATTTAATAGTGAGATAAAGTCTTTATTCATTTATAGGTGTGCTGGATTTACTGCAGCCACCAACTAAGCACACACACCTGCACTTAAGCTCTCACCCCTGTAGAAGGCTGAGGGAGAGAACAGAAAGAAAACTCATGGATGGAGATAAAGACAGCTTGATAAGTGGAAGGGAAGAGAACAAAATGAAAGCAAGCGATGCAAAGGAAATCACTAAGAGACTCTCACAAGTAAAACAATGCCCAGTCAGCCTCTGACCAATAGACACCTTGGAAGATAAAACCCTACTCACTTCTCCCCCTAGCCCAGTTTTCTTTACTGAGCATGGTGTGTTATGGTAAGGATTATCCCTTTGGCCAGTCAGACCATATGCCTTAGGTGTATCCCCTCCAGATTCTTGCCCACCAGCAACCTACTAGCTGAGAAGGGACAGAGCAGTAGAAAGAGAAAGCCTCAATGCTGTGCAGGCACTGTTCAGCAATAGCCAAGATGCTGGTGTGTTGTTAAAACTATTTTAGGCACAAGTCCAAAACACAACACTGTACAGACTTCTATGAAGAAAGTTAACTCCATTCCAGCTAAATGAAGGAAATGGCAAAAAAAGGCTTTGGCAGATGAGAAAAAAACTGCTGTAACATGATCAGCAAATCATTGAGAATGAGAATTCTAGACATCTTCACAGGATGAAGAACTTATAGAGTGTATGTTTATGAATCTGCTTATGAGTACTTTAACTCTGATTTCACGATTTTAGATTTTCTTTAACCTCTAATAATGCAGGGCATCAGACTTACAATAACATGAAAGCAGAATTCTGATTTAAAGCCTAATTTGCTTTCTGTGTCTTTGAGTTTAAAATTTTTTGAAAATTCTGTATTTCTTCAGTTTAAAATTTTCTCCAGTTTTTAGTTTTTTTTAATTATTCTAGGTATTTTTGTGGCTTTTGTTGTTGTTATTTGTTTCATTGTTTTTCATCTAGTTTGAACAACTTAAATATCTTCTCAAATATTTGGCAATATTTAAAAGCACAATGATTTTTATAGATGTTCTGAGCTACTTTTCAGTTCCTCTTTTTCCCTACCCTACTCCTCCTCTCTTTTATACTATTTCCTTTTTGTTTGGCTGTTTTCTTTTTTTTTGTGGTTGTTGTTGTTGTTGTTTTTTATATAAATCTTTTTTTTTTTAAGGTCATAGGGAAAAACACACACACACACACACAAAAACATAAGGCTTTGTATATTTAGGTTTGGTACAGTGTTAGACCATGTCCTGCTGTGACCAGCTAAAAAGCCCTACCATAGACACAAATTCAGTTTCCTGATTAAAAATGATAGGGGAAAAAACATAGACACTTACTTTTGTTGTTGTTGTTGTTACTGTACAATGTTTTGCATTGATTCAAACCTTTTTTTTAACCAAGTTGAATGGTTCATCTGAATGGAATGTAGTAAGTGTTCAGAGACTTTTTATTTTAGTAAATTGCAACTAATCATCTGTGAGAGCTAGTTAAGTGTAAAAAAAAATACTTTTTGAAAAATATTTTTCTTGACAATCTTATTAATTTATTTAGAAATATCTCAAGAGCATGATTTTCAGTTGTATTCTCCTGATCCTTTAGGCAAGAAGGGAATAAGGTAATGCAAGGAATTCACATGTGTAAAATGCAGTTGGCATTTTGCCTCTTTGAAACTAAGGATAGTGCAGCTGAGAAGAGGAATTGTAAGGCAAAAGAATGAACTGGGAAGGAGACTGAAATTATTCCTATTAGAAATAATTATTCCTATTCTAAATAATACACAGAGGGAGGTAAACATAAGAATAGCAACTGCTAATAAAGTACAAGAAGATAAGAAGGAAGGATACTAAGAACAGAAGAAGTACTAGTACTGATAAGAACAGTGGTCAGAAATGCAATTCTAACTATCCCTAATACATAGGAGTGCAATCTATGAGAATCGTTGTAAATACTTGTACCATAAATATCAAGAGCTTGACCAAAGAAGTGAGAAATTTGAATTTACGGTGTAGGATGTGAAAATGAATACTGTGAAGTAGAAATATGGAAATAAGGAAGATTGGAGCTGTATGTAGTTCACACAACTAGAAATGATGCTGAAAAGCAAAGAAAAAGAGGACGAATGTAGTGAGAAGTGTGGCAGAACAGTATTCTTTAAATGAAATAGTAAGTCCAAAGAAAGTGTGTAGAATATCTTTTTGGTTAAAATTCTTTTTGAAAAAGGATAATATATTCATTTTGAGATTGCATCCTATGGAAATAAAAACAAGTTGTCAGGAAAGCGTCACGTAACTTGTCAAGCAACAATATCAAATGTACACTGGGATAGAAAAACATTGAGGGGGTTGAAAAAGATCAATTCAAGATGAAAAATTGAATAATGTACATTGTATAATACATATCTACAAAGCCTAATAATACAATTCAGGGCTGTAATTTTACAAAACTGAGGAAAATAAGTCATTCTTCTAAAATGGATTTGCCCCTCCAAAAGTTCATAAAGCAACCACGTCTCTAAGACAACTGAATAACTGAGTATTTCTTTTGACCTAATACTGCAGATCACAAATGAAAAAAAATGCTTGGCAGGTCATAAACTAGCAATAGAACTAGCAAAAATAGTAGTGAAGGGTGTTGGATCAGATCATCCTGTGGCAAGATCTTTTGTATTGCTTAAATATCAAAATGGAGAATTGTATGAAAGGAGGTGAAAAGACAATATAAATGGTATTTGAATGTCCTCAGAAATGGTTACTTACACTGGAATCCAGATTGCATAAACTTTGACCCAGCAGTACTGCATGTACTTCAGCAACAAGACAAAGATGATGATAATTGAGGTCTGCAGTTCGGTAGATTGCTCATGACCATTCTATGCCCATAGATACAGCCCACGTACTGATTAGGCTTCATGAAAGACTGTTAGCCTTCTTGAATCATTTTAACATAATTATGCTCCTTAAGCTACCATTTCCACAGCCTGGACAAAGAAAATTTAAATGCATTTTCTATAAATGGGCAATTTTCATAGGTATTGGATGTGCTCTTGGACATTTAGAGTTCAACATATTTGTGATCGGATGGATTTACAATTTTGTGCTTGCTGGGGAGCTTTGGTGAATATATTAAAATTCAGGCTTTTATTCTCTGTAAATGTTCATTAGTATACAACCAGAGAAAGAAATGAAGTAAATGCATGTGACAGATATATTTCTTAACATTGCTCTTATTTTTAGTGGTTTTTTCTTTCCTAAGAACACTTTTCACTTTTTAAATATTTTCTTCATTTTTCTGTTCACTGAAGGGCAAAATATGTATTTGTGTTTTTGTGCATATATGTACATACACAAATACATCTTCAAACATTTCAGGTTAAGATTAAAATGGAGCAATTCAAAGCATCTTGAGTAGCAGAAGCAACAACCATTTATAAATAATTTTAATAAACTATAAACTGCCTAAATCAACAATATACTCAACAAATGTTTGAGAAATGTATCACTTTATTTGATTTTGCAAAGTACCCACAGCTACCTTTCTGGACAGAATATGGACAGAATATGAAACAGAACAAATCATGGCTTCCATTGCAGATAGGTTCTAATTATCAGTGGAATGAAGCCAGGCTCTAAGGCCATAATAGAACCCTCATGAATAGCTACTTGTCCTTGAGTCAGATTTGAATTCCCACATTTACATTGATTGACATGTTGCTCTAAACTAAGCCTGTTAATGTTACACTAGTTTAGCATACTTTTACCCCACCTATTAGAATTAGAAATAATTATACAGTAATTATTTCTACAATTATTTCTACAAGGATTGCCGTTTCTTAAGATGAGTAGACACATTTGTTCACTCTGAACTGGATATTTTCACAATTTTGTACTGTTTTGCTGAGAAAGACAGATCCTTAGAAACCACTAGGTAGTCATTAGTCCCAGTGAGTGAATTTTAGGTTTCACTTTTACTAAATAGATAAATGAAACGACAACAACAACACTCACATTAATGCCAAATACTGGACAGATTTCTTCATAGAGTGATAATGCCTCTTCATACTGTTGAACAACAAGTATCCGTGCTGGTTAAAGCTTAGCTTTCGACAGGTTTATTCATTTGATTTCAGGCATAACAAAATTGGCCTAGCTATCAAACTTATTTTTTCATCTCTTTGATTCAGTTTTATTTTTAATCTCAAGGTATAACAGCTACAAGGCTAACTGAAGTAAAAGCCTTCTGTTTGATTCTGTTGACCCATGACAACAGAGGCGAATGTTGGTGGTATAGCAGTAGAAGTTGAACCTTCCTGCCAATATTCTGTTACATTTTGCTCCCGTGTAACAGATGGCAGCAGGGGGGTAGTCTGACAAAATGGCATCTGGCATAGAAGTGCATATGAAGCAAAGGTGTGTCACTGAATTACACTGAATTACACTGACGGTTCTGTAAAATGTGGTAATACTTGGGTATTTCAGAAAATGCCCATCCTCTATGTAGGCCACAAACATGTAGGCCTCCTAAAAGGAGGACAGAATAATAAAGAGTAATTATAATATAATTAACTGAACTCACTACTTAGGAAGTGTATGATAAAAGTTTTAATTGAGTTACTTCTGTACTGAGCTTTCAGTAAGTATATACATAAAAAGAAAATGTTATTCTTGCAGAATATTCTTGCTTTTGAATCAATGACAGTGTATTAAAGATAACACAAAAAAGTTTGGACATCTTTTCAAAAACCAATGCTATTCTGCCTTTTAAAATTGAGGGCCATGCTCATCTCCACCTAGAAATTTTTAGTTCTGTTACATAAAATGAATACATTTAGAAAAACAGTGTAATGGCTGCATAAGTGTAAACTGGGCAACCATTTGGGAGAGGAGAGGGGAGACAACTGTAGAAATAATAGTGCACAAGAATATTCTAATATGGCTGTGTTTTCAAAATTCAGTTATATTCCATTCAGAGTTATAGTCCACTTATATGGACAATAAAGTCCAGTCATATTTTGCAAAGATTTTCTAAAAATATCCGTGCGGCTGATGGCTGATGTCAGCACTTTTTTTCCAAATGCTATTTTGATTTTCATACTGTATGGCTTTATTATGCTTCCAAAAATTGTATTTAGATTTTCACACCATTCAGCTGCTTCTTAGTCTTATTTACATTCATTCCATGTAATTAAGGGTTTGTTATGGGCTTATAAAACATTCAGTGATCTATACTTCCACACTGCCTTCTCCAAAAAGGGGAGGGGAGGGGAGAGGAGGGGAGGGAACGGGAGGGAAGGGAAGGGGAGAGGAGGCGAGGCGAGGCGAGGCGAGGCGAGGCGAGGCGAGGCGAGGCGAGGCGAGGCGAGGCGAGGCGAGGCGAGGCGAGGCGAGGCAAGGTTATTCTGAGATTATGCCCAGTTTAGACTATCTGAAAAGGTGATTTCTCATTGAAAACAAAAGAGTGCAAGATAAAGACAGTAGAAAAGGAATAACACTTTTAAGGTCTTAGAGACTCTATGAGTATTTACTGGTTTTATATGAAAAAATTAACTGTTCAGCAGAAAAGAACAGCCTTTGTTGTTTTTGTTTTTATCCTATTATTTCTACATAATTGTTATGGTTTTGTGATTTTTGTTGTCGGTATTCCACATCATTACATCATGTAAGGTACGGGCAGTTAAAGAGTTAATTCCCTGGTTACTGCAAACTACCTTTTTTGGTGTGGCCCTCTGAGGGGGAGGGGAGGAGGTGCACTCCCCAGGGGTCTTTGCCTTGGAGGGGAGGGGGTGAAGCCGCGTGGGAGACGCGGGGTCTGTTCCTTCCTGCCTGGCGGAGAAAGCACATGGTCCTCCTGCAGTTTACTGTGTAAGATTTTCAGCCTGTAAACTCTCTATTATAATTCTACTAGCCTCCTTTTGATATATTTAGTAAAATTAGTTGTTCCTCCTCAGATTGGTGCCGCTGTTTTTGTGTTAGATCTGCCTACGAGTTCCCTTTTTTTTTTCCCCTCTTCCCTTTGTTTTCCCAGGGTGCGGCTCAGAGGCTTCTCTGCCACTTTAGCAGCCGGACCACCCGGTGTCTGGCACCTACTCGCGGGCAATTTTTTTTTTTTCCTTCCTCTTTTCTTGTTTTTTTTTTTCTTTTGGGCCTGTCCCCCTTGTCACGGACGCAGACCCTTAGATAATACCGTGACAATAATACTCAAATTAAAGGAATGGCTTTGAGTAATAGTCAACGTCAAGAAATTCAGCAGTAAAACTGGAAGGGAAAATGACTTTTCAAGTTCAGATATGTGACCACTTTATGACTAATAAGATTTTATAGATCTGAGTAATTTGAAAAATTGAAAGACCAAAGATGTCATGTATAAATTAATTATTTTATCCCTCAGAGTTACACACAAGCATTTCTTTTAAACAGCTCAAATTAAAAAACACATCTAGATGAATTAATTCTTATCACATCTAGAAACAGGTATTATAAGAACAGTATGATGAAAGGTTGGCTCAGGATATTACATTCTCCCTCAAACGTATTCCCAAGACAAATTCCCTATCTTTCCTTCTGGCTTGGAGTCCTAGAATGTAATTGGACATCATGGGAGTGCTCAGATGGAGAGAATGTCAAGTCTAATTAACATCTACTGTAGTTTGGATAGTCTTGACCTGCATGCGCGTTAATGCACATCCCAGAGAACGTGCATCATTTTGCATCATTATGCCCTTGGAGCTGCAGAGGGAGTGTACCTGTGCTTCTCAGTGCAGAATTTTACACATGGTTGCAGCTTGCATCTTGTCACACTGCTACAGCAGCAAAACGCAGAACTGTTCGCAAGGACCAAGAGTGAGTTTATTTTTTCACAAGTACCTCTGCTTTTGGAATACTTTCTCCAGACTTACTAGCCAAGAGACAAGATGATGGCCTTTACTCAGATCTCTGTTTCAAGCAGAAGAGTTAAAGCACCAGTGACATGCCTGCAGACAATGTATTGCAGAAGTACACATTCTCCTTGACAGTTGCTGAGTTTTAACAGCTTCACCCTTTGTTCCTATTCTTCTTAGTCTTCATTCCTACAGCTTATTTTGGAACAACAGTGCTGCTCATAGCCAATACAAAATACAGCACCGTCATACAAATAAAGCAGTCAAAAAAGGAGACTGTACCTTTATCCTTTGTTTGCACACAACATATACTCTAATATGGATGCATCCCACAATTCTGCACTGGTTCCAGTCTGAGCAGAACTTTTTATTTTTTTCTATTCAACTGTGAATATGACTGTGCAGAAGAAAGCTGGAACAAAATCTCACATAACTCATAAAAATATGCTTTATTTCTGAACCAATTTCTAAGCCTGGTTCATGATGACGTTTTAGAAGCACAGTTCAGAGCAGGCTCATTCATACAACAGTGGTGTAGCAACTCCTTTGAAAACAAATTCATTCACCATTTCTTTATATTATTAAGTAAGTGTCTGTTACAGGTTGACCTGCCTTCCGTATCCATCTTCCAAGTGTGCCTCAGACTCCATGTAAAATCCACTTTCCAATAAATATCCTCCCTAAACATAGAAGAGTAGAGAGATTTTTAACATGGGTGCCTACTAGGCACTCATGCACAAAGCCCTGGACTGATCCTCAGGAACAGTCTGTCAGAATAGTGAAGGAATTCTCTGACATCACTTCAAAGAGTCAGCAGTTACAGGAAAATATTGATTAAAAGCAAAGTAATTATGTTGAGAATACACAGGCATCAGCAGATGTGTAGTTTTTTTAATTAATATGAGGCTAGGAAAATAATCCAGTGGATTTTAATATGGAAATCACTGAAATCAGTGTCATTCTCTACATACATAGATATTCTATGCAATAAGAATTGTGAGCAGTATTAAGAATCACTTCAATTATCACCAAAATATTTTTGAAGGAGAGTTTTAAAGGCTGGGGAATTCAATGGTGGCATTCAGTCAGGAATGTGAGGGCACAGCTGGTTTTATTTGCCCTTCTTAAAACATCTTTGGTATGGAATGGACATGACTGTACAATGATCCAAAAGTTCAAGTTCCACAGCCAGAAAAATAAGGATGATAGCTAGTCCTTTTGCCCACAGCTTGGTAAACTAGGGGAAGAATCAAAACAGTATCCATAGTAAATTCTTCTTAATTAATGGACAAAGGACAACAGCTATTTTGCAGATCTGAGTAGTTCAGATTACTACACTCTGAATCATCTTCCATCATTAGTCCTTGATGCAATTTATAGCAGTCACTTATGTAGAGGTTTATTATGTCAAAGCGGGCATCTGCATTTACATATAATTGTTATCTCTTTTTATACAAGTAGCTGTCTTTGTACTTCTATTCATGAAAGTAACACTATGAGAAAAGATTAAGCTAAAACATAGAGGGATTTGTCATTTGAAAAGTGGAAATAAAGAATGAGGCTTATGCTTTCAGGAGGTTAGTCTTTAGTGGTCTGAGTTGGTTAGGAAAGTCCACTGAGATCTGATCACTTACAGAAACATTCTAGAGAAGAATTTTAGAATACAGCTGAGCTACTCACTTAGTAGAGAAAGAAAAGGCTGCTTTCTATTGCACTCATTGCTAGCAAAGTAAAATCTGATTGAACATCTAGGACATTGTTAGGTTTACCTCAGCAAAAGCAAAAGATCTACAGATTCTGGATTTTGCCAGCAAAGAAATATTCTCAATTCATTAAATATGTTCTAGAGAGCATCAGCCCTATAAACAGACCTTATGACTAAAAAATTTTTAAATATTTGCCAGTGGATATAAGCAGACTGATCCATAGACCATGCTCACTGACTTTAAATGCCCCTGCAATCTCACCAATATGCAAAATGACTATATGTTCAAATATAGAAGTCAACACAGTTTTATTTTGCAACTCAAATTTCTGAGTTTGGATGGAAAGAGAAAATTATTTAAACCAAAATATGCAGAGATTAAGTAATAACGCTTATCACAGATTCTGTTTGTTATTCCTCTGCAACTTTCATTCCTGAGGCCAATAATTATCTACTAGGAAGCATGAAAAGATACCATCAAAATGTAGTTAACAATTTAATGGTTGGAATGTGCCATAAACATACAGCTACATAATCTTTTATTTAGGCATGCTAAATTTGAATCCATTGCTTAATTTTTTTCTCTTCATTACATTATAAAATTAATTGAATTCTGCCTTAAGCAAAAATTGAAAAAAGTCTAAATATAATTCCTATGCAAATGAACAGATTCATCTTTGATCAAAACCAAAATATTTCAAAGCCACAAAGCATACAGTGCAAAGAACTAGAAAAAAAGTAACTGTGATCTTCTGTGAAGCAGGCCAGAGCAATTTTTCTAGGCTCATTAGTAGTAACCAACTGTATTTATGTAGCTATTGTAGAAGATACTAAGATATAAAAGTAGTAGAAATTTGTGGGGAGATTTGTTTTCCTTTCTGTTGGTGTATGGGAACAGTTGAGTCATGGCCTGAACCACTGATTGAGCACCTCGAGAAAAGACCCAGTCAGCCCTGGAAGCACAGGTGAAGGCAATTCACCTTTGCAACCAGAAGGGGGTGGAGCCAGTCTCCACTCCTCTTCAGCCTCATTTAAGGGCTGATGGCCACTGAGGAAGAATCTCTTTCTGGAGATGTTTTCTCAGTAGAGCATTTTCCTGTGGACTTATATCTTTGGAGATGAGCGAGCAATCTTTTTCCCTTCCATTATAGTACATTTCTGTCATGCTGATCCTACCACCATTAAACCTCTTTTGTAATGCCTTTTTCCATCGTGTTGATCTTTACAATTGCTACAGTTGGGAAGGGGTTAATTTTTATCTTCTCCTCTTCCTTATGTGAGAGCTGCTATTCCACTGAGAGTAAATATATAGATTGGGGGGGTGGGGGAAAGGAAAGTAGAACAGCGAGGGGTGAATCACAAAATCATAGGATCATAGAATTGCTTTGGTTGGAAGGAACTTCAAAGATGATCTAGTTCCAATCCCTCTGCTATGATTAGGGTTGCCAACCACTAGATCAGACATCCCAGGAATGCTTCAAGTCTGGCCTTGATAACCTCAAGGAGTGGGGCATCTGCGACTTCTCTGGGCAATCAATCCAGTAGTAACATAACAAAAGGCAGAGGAAATACGAAGTCATGGCCTGAAACAGTATTGGGGTAACAAGCCCACAGAACTGATCATCATGAAATCCTAAGAATCTATTTACTCTTTAAATGAGTGAGTTCTTATTCTGGAAACAGTGCATGAAGACTGACATTGTCCTGGTGTTGTGGTTTAACTTGACAGCTGTTATTCATTCCTCCCACCTCCCCGTTGGATGGAGGAGAGAATTGGAAGAAAAAAAAAGTCATTTGTTGAGATAAAAACAACTTGCTGGAACAGGAAAGAAAAACAGGTAATGAAAAGACATATTATTTTGCAGATGAGTGATATGCAATGTAATTGATCACCACCTGCTGACTGATGGCCAGACAATCCCCAAGAAGCAGCTGCCCCTCAGCTAGCTCCCTTCAGTTTTATAGCTTTTTTCACATGATGCTATATGGTACAGAGTATCCCTTTGGTGTGTTTAGTTCACCTGTCCTGATTCAGTCTCCTCCCAGCCCTTTCCACTTCTCCCCACCATTCACTGGTAGAACAGAATGAGAAGCTGGAGAACTGAAACATACTTGACTCTGTATAACGCTGCACTGCAACTCAGCAACGACTAGAACATCAGTGTGTAGTCCATACGGCTTCTCTCCTAAAACCAGAACATAGCATCATACCAGACCCTGTGGAAGGAATGAACTCTGTCCGAGCTGAAACCAGGACGCAAAGTTTTATTTAGTTCTCTTTTTAAAGGGGTTCCACATCGTAAGTCCTCTGTACTATTTGAAATTATTTTGTTTTATCTTTGAGGGTAATTCCCTATGCTGGGAGTAACAATTTCGGTGAGAGCAAAAATAGTGTAGATAATTTTCAAAGTAAGAAGAAGAAATATAAAAATATAGTATGGTGTCTGGCACTTCTAAAAATTATGGATCAGTTACAAAGCGATGGAAACACAGGAAAAAAATTCTCATGACAGATAAGTGTAACCATCCTTGAAATATGAAATGTAAAAGGTACATGCTTAGCAATACAGATTTTTGAAAATTTGAGAAGGGAAAAATAGTTCTTAATTATTATGGATAGTTCTGATATTTTTCTCTATTTTTTTATGTGCCAACAGTAATAATGGAAGGCATAAACAGCACTAATTAAGGAATACATAAACTTCAAGCTGGGAATGATGGAGGACAGAGATGGTAGCCCACTGTTAGGAAAGGGTGGATCAGGCTAGCAAGGAGAGTGTGTAGGGTGATGTTGACAGGTTAAAAAAAACTGGACTGAAAAGAGCCCATCTCAGTCATATGCACAGAAATAAGAACAGTATTATGGAGAAAGCTTTCTTATCTTTCTTGGGAATTAAGCACAATCAAGTACCTCTTCTAAGCGCTTGCAGTGTGGGGGAGAAGCAAGAGGAATTACAGTTCTGTAGAGAGTTGCAGAGTTGCCAACATCTTTGTGATCACAGATAGATTGTGGGATAGCTCACGTGCAATGCACTGATATAGGCACTTTAAGAAGGATTGGCTGAGGTAGAGAAAAGGGATAGTTGTATTATGTGAGGAAGAAGCATGAATGACTGGAGCTCTGACTTGGGGTGCATGATAGACCACTTGAGAGTTTATGAATTTGGATTAGTAGACAGATAAATATGGGCATGTTGTGGATGTCTGCAGCAGACTATGTGATCAGGAACAAGAAATAGGTGAGGCTTTCTTCAAAGAACTACAAGTCTCCATGGATCAAGGTCTGTGAATGAGGGGACTGACATCACCTTGGTATGTCTTAGATGAAAAACACAGCAGGGAACAATTTTTAGATTTCTGGAGTGAATTGATGATGACTTTATGATACAGGAGATCAAGGAACTGATAAAAGGAGAACATCACTAGATGTAACACTTGCAGACAAGTTAAAACAGATTATGGATGTTGAAGTAGCCAACATGTGACCATGTAGCAGCGACTGTGAGACAGTGGAGCTCAGTAACAATGAGGTCTGTACACTTACACTAGACAACATCTTTTCTCAGATGAGTTTGATTTTCCTGTTTAAGAGGACCAAGTCTCACTGAAGATTTTGATATCTATGCCTATATAGAAATATTGGTAATATTTAAACAATTAAGGAAGGTGTTCAAATTGAAGGAAAAAGTGAAATAGCATTTGCATGTATTCATAGCAATAGTTCTGCACTTCATTCAGATAGATCTGATACTGAAGGAGCACAGGCTTCTAGATATTAATCTGAATCAAATCTCTACATGCTAGTGCTTTTCACATGATTCCAGCACATGATTTATGCCATACTACAAGAATTTTTCATGTGAAGTTCATTACTAAGATATGATAATGTTAAGTCTCTGGTGTGACCGTGTCCTCTGGATATACTTGTGAAAAACAGTGAGATGAATTTTTTCCATTTTTTACAGAAGTCTGAGTAAAGCAATCCAGTTCTTAAGGGCATTACTTAATGGCACTTCTAAAATAACAATGAAAGCAAAATACTTTGAAAATCCCATGTGATTAAGAAACAGCTGAGCACATTCAGAGAAAGAGGAATAAAAGAGTATAAATAAGTTTGTCTTTCCCCCTCTTCTGCCTATGGGTTTACAACAATTATTGTTCATTCAGTTCAGAAAAAATAATAAGTTTTCTAACTAAATAGAAGTAGAAATATTTCCGTTTAGTGTTAAAACAGTTAATGAAAATCAGTATTGGAGATAAAATGAAAATCTGGGAATACAGAACAATCAATGTAGGAAGTGAAAATGGATATTTTGAGCAAATAAGAGAAAAAAAATCAGAAGTACTTGTTACAGTTTCTAGCTGCTGGTTATAACACAAGACTGTCTTTACTCCATCAACAGAACAAACTGTGAACTGTGTAGGGAATCACTCAGTTAATGAAGAGCTAGTTCTAGTATCATAAATGACCATGAGAGTTAGAAAGGCTTCACATGTACACAATGTAATTGTATAAGACATAAGAAACTTTCTAACTCACATCCTGAGAGTAGACTAGCTATGTTGCTAGTCACTCTATTATATGTATTTGTAACAGGCAAATATGATACATAAAAATGATATTTCTTAGGGAATGAGAATCTCATCTATTTTATGTAGCTTTTCTAGTGAACAGGAAGTGCCAAGAAATTCACAATAACACAAAAATTGCACTGGCTTGTGAAATGTATCTAAAGCATTGACGAACTTATCAATTAATGAAAAATATCTGAGGATACTATTTAAAAGATTCCAAAAACTGTATAGTCTCTTTCGAGAAACAACCTAAGTTTGGTGTGTTTTGCTTGATATATAATGAAAAATGCCCCAAATGGTTTAGAATCTCTAATTAAAAATCTCATATCAAGACATGGGCTGTTTACATAAATCCTAAATCAAAATCCAAGGAAACTAAAATTAAACTATTGTCTGCTTTTCTTTGTTACTGTTTTCATTCAAATTATGGAGATACATATCCAAAGAAAATAATGTGCTTGTCCTAAAATAAATCAAGAAATTATGTGGAAATGTGGGTTCTGCTGCTGTCAGTCAAGAAAAAGTGGAAATCAATAAAGAATCTCAAATATGTTAAGTTGGAAATGATACCATTAAATGTATAAACACAAGCAGGCATGTAAATAAAACCTAGCTTTATGTGGCTAATATGCGCTACTTAATAAGATGTGGAGATCTCGTAGGTCCTGGAAAGAAGTCTCTGAATTTAATTCTGACCCACTGATGCAGCAAATTAAAAATATTTAAGACATCTGGAACAAATATCCTGTAGGCAGAGAAAATTACTACTATTAAAAAGAATGTTTTGCCTATATTGCTGTTATTACTGTTATGGTCTCTCCCAGTAGTACTCCCTGGTATAATAGCTGAAGAGGAGAAAAGCATGATCTTCAATTTTATAAAAATGGAATAGAAAGACTGGATAATTGAACAGTAGAATACAGGCCAGCTTCACAGAGTAGTCTAGCAGTGCCAGATACAGATTCTGGCTTCTGATGAAAAATCACAAACGTTAAGTTAAATCAAGATTGAATTTTAAAAGATATGTTTTGACCCTTAAGTTCCCTGCCTCTCTGCTTGCTATAAATATATGTGTATATATATATATAATAATAAAAGGCATCACAAACTATAGGAATGGTTTCCACACAGAGGTATTATTATAATGATCACACCCATTTACAAGTAACAACACTGCAATGGAGTTCAGCATAGACTTGTTCACACTGCCAAGAGCTCAAGATAGTTCAGCTTTCCCATACAGTCCATAAAAAGATAAAGGAGTGGTTTTACTTGCCCTTTTCTAGGCTGTAGGATCTACACTGAATTTAGTTCAAAAATTCTATTTTTAACACAAGATATAATATCAGTGAGACTACACAAGTAGTACAATTCTGGGAGCTATATACAGGGCATGAAGGAGACAGGAAGTGAAGTCACTATGCAGATATTGTGTTGATGAAGCATCATCAGAAGAAAGGAAACAGATGATAATAATAGTCCATAAGAAATGAATAAGGATGGAGGGAAAAAGAAAAGTAAGAAAGGAGGATTCAGAGGACCCCAAATATATAAATGCCCATGCAAAGGAAGTAGAGATTATAAACATTCATGTAAGCAACACAGATAATTATATTAAAGCTGATACATGAATCATATCATAGAATCATAGAATCATAGAATGGCTTGGGTTGAAAAGGACCTCAAAGATCATTGAGTCTCAACCTCCCTGCCAAGTGCAGGGTCGCCAACCACTAGACCAGGCTGCCCAGAGCCACATCCAGTCTGGCCTTGAATGCCTCCAGGGACGGGGCATCCACAACCTCCCTGGGCAACCTGTTCCAGTGCGTCACCACCCTCTGTGTGAAAAACTTCCTCCTAATATCTAACCTAAATCTCCCCTGTCTCAGTTTAAAAGCATTCCCCCTTGTCCTATCGCTATCTACCCTCACAAACAATCAATCCCCCTCCTGTTTATACGCTCCCTTCAAGTATTGGAAGGCCACAATGAAGTCTCCCCGGAGCCTTCTCTTCTCCAAACTAAACAAGCCCAGTTCCCTCAACCTTGGCTCATAGGAGAGGTGCTCCAGCCCTCTGATCATCTTGGTCGCCCTCCTCTTCACTCGTTCCAAGAGCTCCACGTCCTTCTTGTGCTGGGGGCCCCAGGCCTGGACACAGTACTCCAGATGGGGCATCACAAGAGCCGAGTAGAGGGGGACCACCACCTCCCTCTCCCTGCTGACCACTCCTCTTTTAATGCAGCCCAGAACATAGTTGGCCCTCTGGGCTGCAAGCGCACACTGCTGGCTCATGTCGAGCTTCTCGTCCACCAGGACCCCCAAGTCCCTCTCCGCAGGGCTGCTTTCAAGTACTTCTTCCCCCAGGTTGTATAAATACCTGGGATTGCCCTGGCCCAAGTGCAGCACCCTGCACTTGGCCTTGTTGAACCTCATTAGGTTCTCGTGGGCCCACTTGTCCAGCCTGTCCAGGTCCCTCTGGATGGCTTCCCTTCCTTCCAATGTATCGACTGCACCGCTCAGCTTGGTGTCATCTGCAGACTTGCTGAGGGTGCACTCGATTCCATCATCTATGTCATTGATAAAGACATTGAAGAGCACCGGTCCCAGGACTGAGCCTTGGGGGACACCACATGAGATGGCTTTCACTTTTTTCTGGACTTTTTAGTTTTGTTTAAAGAGAATAAACAACCTGTTACTAGTAACTTCTGTTTGCCTGTTTACCTAAGCTGTAGCTCTCTCTCAGGTGTGTATGGAATGCTTATGTGACACTTGCTGCAAGTTTTATGGTTGCAACCATGACCTCCTAGAAATTATTAACAATTCATCAGAACTATTTTGTGGGTATTTTTGAATGCATGTGTAACAGTTGTGCATGAGATCTCCACGCAGTTCACACGTAAAGCTATTGATCACTCTTTAGCAGAGTAAATGATACCCACTTTTCAGTAGTGTTTCTCCACCATTCAGAAGTGTTTCTCCTTCACAAATAAAAAAAAACACAACCAACCTTAGTGTTATTAACAGTTTAAAGCATTCTCACATGAGAAGCCATATTCCTGGCTTCACTGGGTTTCAGAGTCCAGGGTGAATAAAAAGAACAGTGCAGGTAAAGAGAGAAAGCAATCAGGGGAATACTGACTGCCTGGGGAGGGTGGGATGCCTTCAACCCTACCTGTTTGTATGTAGCCACAGAAGTAACAGTGTTCATATTTCGTCCTTCCTTCTCTTCCATGTAGTCAAACATTCATGGATAGCCCTGGTCTCCAATGTTTTTTTATTTCAAGCATAGAATGTTAAAGAGGATAACATTCTGCATGTATTGCTGTTTCTTCTGGAGCAGTTTTTTGGCTTTTACAATTAATGAGCAAAGTAAGTTAGATGAGCAACAGGAATATTGGTGCTACATTGCCACAATCATGAGCAGCTTCAGTAGTTCAGATGAAGACTCAGATTTAAAAAAAAAAAAAATCACATAATGAATCTTACATAAGTACTGTAAATTGCTTTAGAAAGCATTTCTATTTCCATGTATAATTAAATCAATATTCACTCATGTAGAAAGAAATCCAAATAAATTTTTGGTATATGCTATTAGCAGTGAAGAACTGAGTCATACATACTAAAGGACAGCTGCTAAAGGAAAGGTTAACTTTTTAAGTCTTCCTTTCTATTCTCAATGGTATTGAAGAATGTACAAAGAAATTAAAACAGTTTTCTTTGGGAGATTCATTATAGCTCTTGCAAGGTAATTAAGAATTAAATATTGTTTTGTTTTTTCTCTGGTCAGTCACTCTGTTAATCAATTTTGCTTTCATTCACTTATGCAGAAGAATAATGCTACCAAGTCTTGCATGTTTAAAAAAATAGAAGTCTAACAACGTGTCTTTGGGTTTTATTTCTCTGATATTTTTATCATCACAGAAATACATCTACGTGCTTTGCCTGTAATCACAGATCATAAATGTTCCTGCTGCTGGCTAAAGTGCTTTATTTCTTTGTCAGAATATTACCTTGTGAATACACTAAAATAAGCAAAAAAGCAAACACGAATAATTGCAAAATGTTGTCCTATCTGTGCAGACTAAAACAGTGAAGTTTTAACCCTATGATACTGGTTAGTTTCGAAAGTAACAAATTTCCCTGTATACATTGGGGTGTACTGATGAAGGTGTGCCAGAATTATCTCAGTGCCAAGAGCCTTCCTTACCTCAAGTCATGATCTAAACAATCACTCTGCCTGTGGGTGTGTGGAGATCATAACAGTGAGTTTGCAGGATTCTGTCATGCACAAGGACATGGAGGTTCAATTTTATAAAACAGTACATTTACCATAGACTACCACAAATCGCTACCAGAAAACATACTGTGAATAAGAAAGTAAGCATGTATGTAGATAACAAGCTATTACAGTTATTACCAGGAACAAATACACGCATGTAGTAGCGGGAATAGTGCTATGCAAGGGAATAGAACTAATTAATAAGATAAGCAATTAGTGGTAGTAGGAAAGCAATTGGATGTAGTAAAATCACTAATATAACAGCAAATGTAGAACAGCATTATAAATTCCACAAACATCAAAGCTATGGCAGTGAATATACTGTTATCCATTACAAACTTATTGATATTATATCAGTGACTAAACTTATAAAAGGTAATACTTGTCATGATTATAAGCACAGTCTATATTATGTATGTATATATTTCGTAAAATTGTTGGTGTGAAGTACATCAAACAGATCCCAGATGTATGTGGGTGTCAATCCAACCTCAAGATGGTCTAATTATGGAAAGCAGTCTCAGAAGAGATTGATCCCCAGAAGTGGGCTTATGAATGGGACCAAAGAAATAACAAAAAGTCTCAGTTTAAAGATCTTCATCACAGATTTGGGAGTCAGCCAGATGTTCCCAGCAAAGGTTTGGTTTTGATTTTTGAAGGAAAGAACAGTTCATGCTGCACAGGAAATACAGACAGGTTCCATTTTGGAATCAAGCTGTTCTTATATCATAGAGACATAAGAGGGCACAGGACACCACTCCTTCAGGTAACTGATACGTTTCTTTTCTTTTTTTTTTTTTTTTCTGTCTTCTGAGACAGCCAATACATTATGTTGTTTTTTATTTTCCTTTAAAAATTTTTTCTCGCAGCACTTTCCACTTTCCCAGATGGTAGGCTGTTCCTCAGTTTCCTGTTTGGGCTTATCAATGGCATCTTAAGGATGCCTGTGGTTCTACCACACCCATCAGGGTTGTCCCTGGTTCCCAGGACAAGCCCCTAGGCCAGAGGCCTAGTTCCCAGTCCAGCAGACTCTTTTTTCTGATGGTGTTTAGCAGCCATTTTATGTCACCATGCTGTCAATATAAAGCCAGGCTACCTCCCTGACAGCTCACATTGCCTCATCAGAATCATAGCTGAAACCTCTGCAGCTGCTGTTGATGGGAATCTGCAATGTTCCACTTGCAGAGTAGTGGATGGCAGGAGAGGGGACTGGTGACACATACTTTTGGACATATTAGCATCTGCTGCTTTGAAGATTTGTCAAATACCACTTTTTTTATCTTTCTGTGCCAGAGCAGCTCCTAACATCATATTACCACAGTTGCCCTGGAGCTATAAGCCTGTAGATTCCATTCTTACTAGATTATGTAGATAGCCATGTCATATGAATGCTTATCTGCATTGCCAGTGACGCAACCTTTTCTGTTTACAGCTAATGACTGTGGCAGCAACAGGTCATCAGATGAGTCCTAGCTTCCTGACATGTGAATGCAAAGTTAATTTGTTTATAGCTCTGCCAAAAAGGTTTCTTTTGTTGTTGTATGAAGAATCTGTCAGAAGTGAGAACAGAAAATGTCCTAATACTCCAGTGCTTGAATCTCTTTTGCACTCTTTGCAAGCTTGTCTTGCAGTACTGTAGAGAGCTGTGCCAAAATGTGACTGATGTGTTTTTCAGTGTAAGTTGTGGCCTAAAGGCTCTCTTACCTTCTCTCACATGCCCCTGTTTCATTTTCTAAATGAGGCAGAAAGCAGATTCTTTTTGCTGTTGACATAACAACTGTAAGAAACGCGTCAGTACTGTGGTCAAAACTCCCTGCCCTTCTTGTTAAGAAGATCCCTCAGCAGGCAAGTGCTTGCTCCGCTCTCTGTGATTCCTCACATTTTGTCTACACCAATAGCAATCCTGTCAGGAGAGACCAGTGTGCAGCTGCTTGGAAAGCAGCCTCTCCTCCAGGACTCAGACCACCCTTGCTCATTCTTAGGGGACAGACTTCTTTGGGAAGTAGTTATAGTGCATCCAGGACTGGAGGAAGGGGTGACCAATATAAACTTGATCATGGATTTTCACCAACATGACCACTCATTGTACTCCCAAAATATGGTTTCTCTGCAGTTTAGATGTCACTTCACTGACTCAGTGACATTAGTTGTCACTTCTCCTGACTTTATGAAATTGGATCCTCTAGTTTCCACCTATATTCTGCCTGAAATGTACTAAGTGTGAGAATGTTCATCAGACTGAAACTAATAGCAGATATCAACTGGCAAATTTTCTTATATAGGTCTTATGTAGGTCATGAGATTATATATGGAATAAACATGAGGCACAAGGAAAACATGGACAGAGACTTTAATAGGAGTACAACTGAGCCAGTGCAATAAGTATTTAGCAAATGTATCCTGTATGGTGTGCACTGTGGATATTCTGTGCTAGATCAACTTTGTTTACAGACCTTCAAGATCCAGTAAAAACAGTCATACCCAGGCAGATATAGCCAAAGCTGAATGCTCCGTTTTTCATCTACTGAAATATATGTAGCAAGCTTAAGTCTAATAACTTTTCTTCCTCAAAACTGAACTGAATATGCCTTACTAACCTGGACTGACATATAAGAAAATCAAAAACCTGTATCTGTATGTTTTCTGAACTATGCATATTTGATTATCTTTGATTTGTATTAGCATAGAACCACAAACAAAACAAAAATAATAAACAAAAAATAATTTATGACCAGATACAACCATCTCCTTTTAAAGAAGAGATGTTTTTATCAGATATTTATGATAAAAATACAAAATTAAAAATGACTGGAATTTCAGTGCGCTTCAATATGTAACCCAGAAACCTCAGCAGAGTTCAGTTGGATCCTGACATTTCCTTGTCTTCTGATTTGTCTTTGATATTTATACTGGGGTTGCTCTGAAAGTAATGCCTCCTATTTTCTTTTGTTGGTCTACAACATCAGTCAGACATTGGTGGTGTGGCAGCAAAGTCTGAACCTTCCTACCAATATTCTATTATATTTTGTTGCCATGCAACAGATGGCGGAAGAGGGGCTAGTCTAACAAAATTGTGTTTGACATGGAAGTGCATATGAAGTAAAGGTGTGTCACTGAAATCCTCCATGGAATAAAAAGGCATCCGCTGACATTCATCAATGTTTGCTGCATGTTTATGGAGACCAAACAGTGGATGTGAGCTCAGTGAGGTGGTGGGTGGTGCATTTCAGCAGTGGTGACAGCAATGTGAAAGATAAGCCATGTTCTGGACAACCATGCACAACTATCATGACATGAAATGAAGAACATCTCAGTTAGCTCGTCCACACAAATCAGTTAGTGGTGGTGAGAACGTAGCTGAGAGTTTGCTCTGTCAAATAGCATTTTTGTGTTCTTTGTATCTGTTGTAGTTTTCATGGAAATAAATGGGAGGCATCATTTTTGGAGTGAAAAGAGTGCCAATCTCTCTGAATCAGGGCCTGATAAACTGCATACATTGTAAGCAGAAACAGAAATACAATTATTAACCATGCAAGAAAATATATAAATGCATATGAAAACTAATAGCTTATTTTTGTAACTGCACTTTCTTACTATGGGAGGAAACTGTTACCTTTTAGACAAAGCAAGCAGCTTTTAAACAAGGCTTGACATTTTACATAATGAAGTAATTCTACAGCAAAATTAAAAAAAAAAAGAAAGACTGAGTTATTTCTTACGAGCTCTCTGTATGAATAAAACTGCAAATGAGGGGCATATAAGGTAGCCAGCTGATAAATTCTTACTACCTGAGTTAAAATGACTTACTTTTAAATAAATGTGTATAGCAATTACACTCAAGAAATTATTTAAAAGGGCTAGACTTGCAGCATTTTCCACTGACTTTACCTTTTAAATTATTTCTGATTTGGGGAATTTTAAAAATTTACTCAACTATCTAACAATGGATAAATATGTATATTATATAATAGTAAGTAGGAACAAATAGATTGTAAAGCCTGCATGCATGTAGCATTCAGCTCAGTAACATTTATGTTAGGACTGCCCAGAAGAAATATGTAAGCTATGTGCAAATACAGGTTACATTGCTTTTGAGAAATTACTTTCGATGTACATCTGAACTTAATCCCAAGTCATCGTGTTGCTCTCTCCTTTTACATTATGAGTTAAAGCAGTACTTTAACAAAATTCTCTCCCATACAGTGGCAGAATCAAATAATAGAGAAAGGCACTTTTAGTAAGAATGCTATTAACCCTTCTCCCACAAGGAGTCACAGAAAATCATCACGTCCAATTTAGCCACTCTAAAATTTTGTTTTATTCTTTAACTAGAGGCATTTTATAACTAAAGATATCATATACACCTCAGGATTAGGGTAAGGAAACTGAAGCATATTAGAAGAAAATGACAATATAGAAGAGCATAAGTATTATAACCTTCGCTTGTGTGTGAGTCATTAGTTGTATTACTAGAACTCATCTATCAAAAATTTTTCTAATTTGGATTTGTGCATGAACACGAGAATCATGATGGATGTTGTTATCTATGTGTGCATTTAAAGAGCAAAGAAAATATTCCTTTCCCTTTGCAGCAACCAAGATCTCTTCACTTCTGTTAGCTGAGAAGATCATTTATTCCTCCTATCTTGTTTAGTAATTAAATGAGATGAAGATAAAGATAGAAATTTTAAGTGAGTTCAAATGATCTAGACACTGACATACACCTGAAAATCACATAAACTCTGAAATCTCTTTAAGGATAGTATGATCTCGAAAACTAGCACTTAATGGTTGTTTCTTAAGCAAAAGACCATTCTGGTATTCCGTTTTGTGGGTGTTTTTTCCTTTTCAACTCTTTTGGAAAGGATGTAAATCCTTCTTCAAGAAAGTAGGAAATCTGAGTAAACGTAATGAAAGCTCTTCTACTACCAGTATGAGTGAAATCTGTTCTACTTGACTCTGAAGAGTTTGTAATTTTACATCTCTTAATTCATTGATTCAAATTTTGTGATGTGAAAAAAAATTGGAAATTTCAAAGTATTTTTTAATTCTTCCTTCTGTGGTTTCCTAAAGGCATTATGAAGATGGTCAGATAAATAAAAAGGAAAAAAAGAAGTATTATTTTAGTTTAAGAAGAGAAGGGAGAAACATAATTAATTGTTATTTTTGAATAAAATTCTACTTTGAACAGAAGAAGAAAAGCTTTCAAGGACCAGTATATTTTTTAAAATTTTGTTATTCTTATCATTTAAAACAATATTCTTTAACTGTGGGGGGAGATGTAACAACAAGGAGCTCAACAGACTGGTAGATCTTATCACTATGAGGCCTCGGGAGTCTGGAGACAGGGCTAAAGTGTAAGCAGAATGCTCCTTTAGTATGCACAGCTAATGTGGTCACTTCTGGGACAGTTAAGGAACCCTTTGTTTGTTATCTATGTTGTTGTGAAGAACTTAAGGCCAATTAACCGTGAGTGGATTTACTACTTGCGACTGGAGGATATATAAGATGTATGTTAAACACAATAAAGAGGACCTACTATTCTGATGCCACACTGACTGAGAGAATTGTCTAACGGGACAAGCGCCGACGTTTAACTACAAAATATTCATTCCCAAAAAAACTACGAAATTAATTTCTCTTGACTTTACTGAAACATATATCTTCTGCACCTTTAAAGTGCCTGGAGTAAGTAGAACATGACCTGCACAGTGGGGAATAGACAAAACTTCACCAACAAATGTTGACATTTCAAAGAATTAAAAGAGACAGTTTGAGATAGAATTCAGTGAGCTCCACTCTTCCTGGGGGAGGTGGGAAGAGAGGAAGGAATTTAAATTCAGTTCAAGCCATTATAGATATATAGCATATTGGAATGGATCTCAGTTTTGTTGAATATTTTTTAATACAATTTACTGAAATAAAAGTGCTACTCACCTACAAATGAGTTGCATCTTCACTAGTGATGTGTGAACTTCAAAAGGTTCAGAGTTCAGGTTCATTTCAATTTTTCAGTAAGAAATTCCAAAGCAGGTGTCTTTGCAGACTTTCAAACTCACACAACCCTTATTCTCTCAGAAGTTCTTTCAAAAACCTTTCCAATATCTATCATTTGTTTGTTTGTTTGTCCTTTCCTTTCCTTCGTGTATTTCAGGCAAGCGTTCTGAAGTGACTACTTTTTCTGGAACCTACAGAATTTGGAAATGCAGCAATGGGGAAAACTCCCAAGACTCAAATCACCACTCTGCAAATCCCTCCCTTAGTTGAACTGTGTTTTCAAAATTGCAGCACGTCACTGCATGTTATACCATGTGCTGAACCTTGTGCTTTCTAGGAAAACATCCAATTTTTTCTTGTTTCTTTTAGGAATCATTAGCCACGTAGCAGGGAAAGATTACATTGGATTTTGGACATCTTTGTGAAAAGACTAGAAAAAAGAAAAACTGTGGCAAAGATTATCTGCCAAAATTGTGGATCTCTAGATACAAGCAATACCTAGAACAAAAGCAGCACATCAGCTCTTTGTGCGCCTAGGATGCCTGGCATTACTTGTGAGTCTTATTTTGCAGGTCACTTAACACTGGACTCACCCTTCTTCCCCACTGAAGTTAAAGAATTTACAAAGAAAAATGTTCTGGAGAGTTTTGAAGAAGTCAGCAACAATGAGGCACTGACATGAGTTCCTTTGAATCTGTTTCCCCACTCTCTCTCCCTGTTTAGGAACCAGGGAATCTACCAGATAGATTAGGGCTAGAAACTAAAATAAAATAAAGTTAAAATATACATAGGGAAGTGGAAGTTAGAGTTAGTTAGGATAATAAAGCCAAGATAGAAATCATGCTCACCTATAAAAAGTCAGAAACAAAACAGCATGTATAAGCTCACTTGGAAGTTGCCTCCCAGGATTGATGCCAGGTAAGCAGCCTGTTAGTAATGCAGGAGTAATTAGAATGAAAGATCTGTATTTAAAATATACCCATTTACCTAGAATTTCTGGTACGTGACAACAAATTAAGTGGAAACAAGAAAATGAATTTCAAACACTTTTCATGTTACACGTAAGCGACAAGACAGCCATCTTGCCTTTACTAGTCTGTCTGGTTTTCTTACATTTGTTTGTTGTTTTTTGTTACTGTTGCTATTATTAATACTTCTCTTATTCACATTCTTCTCATAAAATCTCAAAATTGATCATTTTCAACTTATTTGCTGTCTTAATTGTCCCTTATTAACATAGGAGCTTCTGGTGCCAACCACAGGAATTCAATAAATCTGTTCCAACCACTTGCATTTATTTGAATCTCATCGCTGTATGATTTTTATTTTACTAACAGAAAAACAATTATGGGATTTTTTTTTTTATTCATCTGTGGGAGAGGCGAGGGGGGTATTTTTGACAGCCAGTTGCAGACCACTCCTTGCATTGTAAAGAAGAAATGGACTTCTGCAACAGTATGTCATTAGTGGGGTAACAGTAACCTGTATCGCAGTGTGGTAGTCCTAGCTCCTCTTTGTTGTTAGTGGATGAACAATCCAGCATTTAGTGGACTCTACTTCACAATATCAGGAAGAGCCAACATCTGAGGATCAACAAGCAGTGTCACTTTGTTTGCTTGTTCACCACAAGACAATTATCCCCATGGATAGTTCTCTGTCACCTTCTGCTTAAAATCCACAGAGTCAGAAGTATGGTGAGGACAGAATATAAAACACAACATTTTTTTTTATTATTCAAATCAAATTAGGAGAACATTTCAGAATGAATAGTAAACCTTTTCAGTAGTCTGGGCACATGGGAAGATATACATATCACACAATCTACATGCATCTCACCGTCTTAAAGCTTGGACATGGTTACTGAATATGTGATTATTAGAATAAATGTGAAACTTGAAATAACTGTGCAGTATCTTGGAATATAAACAAAAAGATCTGAGCAGCTATTTTCAAGCATGAACAAATAAATATCAATAAGGTACATCAAAACATTCTGAAAAATCAAAACTATAATCCTTAGTACATAAAAAAGAAGTAAAAAAAAAAAAGCTCAAATAATTTAATGAACAACTCTAACTAGTATTGTTGTTCAGATCTCATTTCTCTCCATGTGTTGAATTCTGACAAGTTAAATCATCTGTGAAGCACTGGCCACCACAAAGAAAAAAATTTCCACAGCTGCAGAACACTGGGTATTGCAAATTATAGGTTAAATGCAAAAATAAAAATAGAAGCTGTGGTGACTGATAAAGCCAATCACTACAAGGCAGATTACATTTTGTGGAGAAAGGAAAATACTGCAGACTCAACATGGTTTATAACACAAAATAATCCAAAATATTTGAGATTTTCCATTGTTTCTTTCAGTTGCATATAGGTGTATGTAGAATGTATTTACAGACATGTACGTGTGCACATACACTCCTTGGTTATATACATGTCAGGGCATAAAATGCATTCTGCTACAGTGATGTTGAAAAAATAAAAACCACTCCCTCATAAGTACTGTCATATATTAAGTAAAATCAGAATGAGATAAAGTCTATTAATTCTTTCTGCTTTTGGCAGGTTCTGTTTTGGGCAGTCCTGTGGAAATTATACATCATAGATAGGCATTTCTTTCAGCAGCAATCCAGGGGCATTGGAAACACTGTTACTAGAATTAAAGCACCAAACCTTTGTAAGTACTGTTCTCAGTAGACTTTCTCACAATTCTCTTGGCTCAGAAAAACAGTTTTGACCAATGGATAGAAAAGATATTGCCTTGGGAAAAAGGTCTGAAAAATGTATTTTCCACAAACCATCTCTTGCATAACCACTTCCATTCTGTAATACATTTGGGGGTACTTTCTCCATTTATTAAACTCTGTCTACATTATCCGTGGATCTGCATCATTACAAGGGTCACAAATGCCTCACACTGACAGATTACTTAGTGACAATATAGCCCATACTTATAGACATTTTATAAGAATATGCCTGGTTCCTAGTCTAAGCACATTTTAACACCCAAAATTAGTAGACTCTAAAGGTTAATTGCCTTTGTATCCAGTTAACAAGAATGAAATGCCTTCTTAGTTGTGCAAGATAAATTAATCCTACTCTCACTTCAATTTGCATATAAGCAAGGCTTCTCAGGACCCCAATGTTTTTTGATTTCAACAGAAAAATGTTCTTGAAGTCATCAGAATGAGTAAAATTGTCAAAATGTTGTCATTATAGAAATTACTGTAGAAAGACCTCACTACCATTTTTATAAAGTTGACAACAGTATAATAAAGGAATATATACAGAGTAAGAATGATGCTATGGGGGGATTACTCCTGTTTTTCCTCATAAAGCTAAACTAAACAGGACAAGTTTTGGAGAGACGATGGATGGTATCCACTACATTTCACTAATTTTCTTTAAAGTGATGGAAACTTACAGTAAAAAACATCATATCTTATAACCATTCCTACTGTAGTTTTAACCGACATTCTGTTAATTTTAATTCAGTAGATTCCTCCTTAATTTAAATTTAGTAAATTCTGTTCTGCTTGAAAATGCAGCTATTTTGTATACAAAAGTAACGTTCTCGGTGACTGAATGATAAGGCTGGAGAGTTTAAATCTGTTTTAGTGCTATCACCACATTATTCACAGCCATGAATCAGCAAATCTGAAAGGAATGTGTCTTTACTTCATTTCCCTCCATTGCTCTTCCCTTGTTATTCTGTGTACTCTGTTCACAAATTGAATAGTTCGCAGAAACCTTCTGAAAAAAAAAAAATCTCATTTATGTTGAGACTGTGAAAAGTACCAGAGAAAAATGAGGAGTTACCCATCCCATGCTCTGTTTTCTTTCCACATGCTTAGGTCCTGAAATGATGAATCTGCCTTTTGCAAGCTGGCATTTTCAACTGAGTGCTCGGGATTTATCCGCGGACCCTAATGGGGAAGATGCTGTGAATGACTGGCATTTGGTAGTGCACTGATTGTAACATTCAACTGCATGTGTTTCTTGACTAGCAGAGCAGGAGGAGAACATCATGAAATCTGTACGAAATGAGCTGAAAGAGTAAAAAATAAATTATTGTCAGTAATAGAAGTAAAAATGTACACAAACTTGTGTAAAAGATAAATAATTTATTCATAAAGATTTGTGTGTTTGTTTTCACATTATCTTTGTAAGGGTAGGGAATGGAATTATTCTCCTTTAAAGGAACTGAGATATTAATCTCAAATATGCATATTGATGTTGAAAATATAATTTGAAACATTTAATATTTGATTTTGTCAGTTCATCTAATGTAATACATCACATAGCTGGAAATCCCAAGCATTTCTTCAAATCAGGCTCCACTTTCTCAAACCAAGGATGAAAAAACATGGAGTATTCAGTAAAATCCTTATGGTTTACATAGTCTGAATACATCTTAAGGGAAAGCATTGTTAAAGGTAGATATTAGTTCTGTTCTTTGGGGAAGAAAATGATGATCCTAACAATAAAATCAGTGTTTATTTTCTATAAGTTTTTTAATCCTAAAGCAACTTCTACTTTTCTGTAAACAAAGATGGAATCTTACAGACAAGATTCAGCCTCACAAGGCACCCAAGTTCTGTAGATTTGCTGATACAGCTATACAGGCTAGCATTTTCTAATCTAGACAAAGCATTCAGCTTTACTGCACTCTGCCTGCTGATGCACTGCATCTGGAAGAGCAGGGCAAGAATGCTTGTTTCTGTGACCTTATACAGGAAGCAAGATTCAAGCACAGAATATATCTATAGAGAAAATTTCAAGTTTAGATCTGTGTGTTTTCATGTTTACTGGTTGATACTTGAATGTTTTCATGACTACAAGTTTAAACAAAATATCTTAATCTAATAGTTTTGCAGGTATTTTATGTACAGATACATATGGTAGCATCTGTGGGAGGAAAAAAACCAAACACCTGGGGATTCTCTGCAATGCAGTTTTACATAAGGGCCTCTAAGAGCAGATAGAATGTTATTAGACCATAAAAGCACATCAGGCTGATTTATGGTTTCTGATCAAGGTTTCTCCGAAAATTACTCTGCATCACCAGCTCAAGGTGACTGTTACCATTAATGTGTGGAAAATAAATGAGATGGGGAAACTGATATCAGAGGAAGAAAAAGGAAGCACCAAGCCAGTTTATATAGCACAGGGTTCTTATTTTGTTTTACAGTGCATAGAAAACTGTAATCAAAATGATTGCTCTGGGGCAGAAAAGGCAACTCTGGATAATTAGGTCTTATGGAAAGCTTTCTTACATTCTGTATATAAGAACGATCACGTATAATACCTTCATGCTATATGTCATCTTCTCCTTTGTCATGTAAACATTCTTAGAATGTAAAAATGAATAACATTTTTTTTCTCTGAAGTTATTTTCCAGAAGAGAGAAAATTCCTAACATGACTTCATAGGAATCTCAGCAACCAGGACTATTTCACATACGATCTGATCGCAATTTATATTTTGACCAGCATTACAATAAAAACGTCATATTTCTTCCACAGTTCAGAGACCATTTTTTTGTATGCTGTATCATATACTAGTTCTAGATTTTTTATCCTCTTTTCACTCTCTGTTGAAGATAAAAAGCTATGCTGTCATTTCAATAAAAATGTGTAATGCATTTTTTTCTATTTTTTTATACCTGTTCTAAAATACACCATATCTATTTTTACATATAGCTTATTTTTATTAAAGATATACTCACTGACATAATACTACTTTCAATTTTATTTGTCTTCTCTTTATTGTTTCAAAATGCCTGCACTCATATGTTTTTTTTTTTACTGCATTTCAAAAGAAGTAAAGGAAATAAGCATGAAAGGAAATCCATCCACAGTAGAATCACTAGTGAGCCATGGAAAATCATGTAGGGCATCTTAGGTTTCCCTGTGATTTTTAAAACATTTTGTAAGATTTAATTTCTAGATTCTAAAATGTAGCACATAGATGTGCTATCTTCTACACATCCGGAGACAATCAGGTATGCCAAACAGCTAGCTATAGCAGCTGATCTTACAGTCATTAAAGGCATACATTCAAAGCAGCATACGGAACAAAGTCATGCATATATCTGGGAGGTGGAATCCAGATTTTTAGGACATGGTAACATACCAATTATAAACTGTTTTCAAAGTTCCTTACTGCTTCAAATGAGTATCTTTCAACTTACATTCGCAATAGGATATAACACTTTGGTTAACCTGTAACACTTACTAATAGATTTTAAAATGTGTATTGTTAATATTGCTAGCTAAAATCCTATACAGTCCAAATAACAGTTTTAACTATTTTTATCTACCAGATGCACTCTGCAAAAAAAAGGACTTCTGTTTATATGCAAGAGTGATTAGCTTGTACCGTTAATAGGATGGATTTCCTGGTACTTAATTGAAAGCAGGTGTATAATTAAAACCAATGTGTAGCTAATCAAGAGCCAGATATCAGGTGATCATGAGTTCATACCTGATTCTGCACAGGATAAAAACTTCTCTTTCAAGGCTGTTTGTTTTAGAGACTAATATGAAAAATGTAAGAAGTACTGACTCCTGGGGTGAGTATAATTAGAATATCAGTGGTAGTGTCCTGAAAATGGTTGATTAAATGCTCATAGTGTTTGGGTGTTTGGTTTAGTGGTGTCTTGTAATTTTGTTAATGTAAGAGTTTTTGTTAATGTTAGGGATGTTTTTATTTTTATCTCTTTGAGATAACTATAAGGGAAATGTATGTTTCCTTCTTGTCTGTTCTTGTTGTTTTACACTGTGTCTTGTTCATTTTGTTAAGTTACAGAATATTTGCATGAATATGTAGAAATGTAGTGTGTTAAATAAATGTGTTGTTGGTCTTAAAATAACTTTCCCAAATATGCATGCTAAATTCTTGCTGATCTCTGACACCTGCTCAGAAAGGCATGATAAAGGAGAAATGATAGCTGTTCACAGTAGTGTTTCAGTAATTACTACTTCAGGAGTACTTTCCATGTTGTAGTTAAAGCTGTGCTTTACTGTGCTCAGGAAGAGTATTTGATACCTAGATCCTGATGGGAAGTACGAGTTGTTGTATGTCAATTATTTTTCCTTTTTTTCAGGCCTCAAAAAAAGAAGAGACACAATTTTGATTTCTGTTGCAAATACAGAATTTTAGGATTATGCAACAAGCATCATGCTTTTCTATCTTTTCTTGTTTTTCTGGAGTAATTTTTTAGTCCCTTAACTTGTATGTTGTGTTGCTAAAAAAGCTGTGTCATATTTATAGATGTAACTCATTGTTAACTATAGAGTCTAAACTACTAAAATGTTAATTGAACTAATTATTATTTCCCTGATCAGAATAAGATCTTGGTAAGTAAGCAATGTAAACATGTAGTCTATTTAAAGCACTACTGAGATAGCCGGTTTTCACTGGCTTTTTTTTCTTGTTTTCTTTTCTTTATTCTCCAGTACTTCAAATCCAGCATAAAGTTGTTTGTGAGGGTATGTCTGAACCCTTCTTTTCTTTTGGCTCAAAGCTTGCTTTCTGAGGTATCTTTTGTGATAAGACTCTAACTTACTTACCAAGGAGGCAAATTGTGGGTGTTGACGTGTGGCAATCAACATCACGGTGTGAACATTCGAAAGCATTTCCTTCAGGGCTCTTTGCCCCAGGAAGAGAGTACTCAGGAGTGTTTACTGGCAGAAGATCTGGCCTGTGACCAAGTAGCACCAGCTTGGTATGGGAGACTGGGGAATGATACCATCGTATCCTGTGAAAAACAGGATGCGGGTGGGCACCTCCCTGCTCCCTCTTATCTGCTGGCAAGGCCCGGAAGATGGGTTTTCTGCTGAGATCCCAAAGCCAGAAGCTGCTACTCCAGAGAGAGCTGACTCAACCACTAACTGTCACTCCAAAGAGAGCTGACTCGACCAATTTGGACTTATTATAAGTTTGTACTGCTGCTTGGTCAACCAAAGCGGTTGGCAACCGAACAACAAGCCCTGATGACCCATCACCCAAGAAGATCAACGTCAGCGCTACAAACAACGCTGGACCCCTGGTGGTGACTATCTCTCTTGCTTTCTACAAAGACTCCTTGCTTTTTTTTAATCTCTTTTCTATCACCCACCTTCCCTTCCCCATCTCCCTAAGCTACTAGGATTTGTAATAAACCGGTTGGGCTGACATTTGACCCGTTGTGTCTTAATCTCACCGTCGGGTATACATATATTAAAAGAACCCCTTCTCCCTCCTGTAAATTGGAGCGAGACAGGGTACTATAACGTGTTATATGTCCTGCTTGTTAGGAAGAGAGATTTTTTTACCACAAAAAAAGAGAGATTTTATTTCTTAGATGTAAACAGTTCTAAAGCTATTGTCATCAAATTTTCATGATTCAGTCACAAATTATTTCAGATGGTGGTAGAAATAGTGACTTAAAGGCAGAAGTTTTAATTTTATTCATTAAAACTTCTTATTTTAAGAAAGTACTTCAGACTTGATTTCTCAAAGGCCTTGCACCTTGTTATCAGAGGTGATGAAAACTCATCTAATTACTTGAGTGTCAGGATTTTTAATGTTCTCTGAGTGTATCTCTCACAACTTTTTAGTGCATATGTGTTGATATTTACATGTTAGCATACTTAAATATATGTGCGAAATCAATACTGCAGTAATACAAAGGAAAGCCTTTAAACATATGTAGTTTATTTATATACATATATGACAAGCAAGAGTTTAGACTGTTATCTAAACAGAAGGCAGATTCTAGCAGTTCTTTACACAGGGGTGGAATTTGGGTGCAAGGTCTTAATTATTCACTTTTTACTGTTTGATATTGGAAAGATAACTTAGACTATATCTCATCTGTGTTAATTAATCTGTACTTAGGTTAGTCCTTTCTGAATTAAAATTTAGTTGAAATTGGCACATTTTCCATAAGGAAAACTTAAAGCAAAAGAATTCCAAGAAACTTTCTGAGAACCCTGTATTGTGCTTCAATTCTATGTCTAGCTGTCAACAGTTTACGGGCAGGCTCAGCCTGGTTCCATGACTAACGGGGCAGGGAGACCCATGGACCCATGCCCCAGGAAAGGAAAAAGGGGAAAAAAGGTAGGGAGATGGGCCAAAAAAAAAAAAATCTGTGGAGAAGCAAACGAATTTACTAAATAAGATATCGGAATGCAAAATAACACAATATAATACAATATAATTTGCATTGAAGCTAACAAATAAAGTAAAATGAGAGAGAGTGTCCAAAAACCAGAAGACCTTACTCTAATGCTGTCAGTGAGACAACTAGTGAGAGAGATGCTGCTAGGGCAAGCAGAAGGGAAGCAAGAGAGGGAATATCTTGTGATATATGAACAGTTTTTATTTTTACCTCTGAACAGAAAACAGTAACAGAACAGTGAACAGTCCTCTGGGAAATACAGTTCTTCTCTTTTGAGAACCGGGTACCCGGAACTATCCATGATCCACAGAACAGGAGCATTAACTCTTTAACTCCCAGTGCACTACACGATGTTATGATGAGTACTCATAACCGAAAATCATAAAACCATGCCACTAGCTAAATCAGTGACTTAAGGAAATTGCTTTATATTTCTCCATACTGAGTTAAGGTTTAGAGGACGGGAAAGGGAAGGGTGAATAAAATAATCTATTAAATATCTTAGGGGAGCGTGACCTTTAATAAGGCAGGTTTTAGAAGCCCTTGGGGAAGGCGATATCAACAGCACAATAGAAACATTGCGTAAAAATCATGGGCAAACATGCTGATTTATCTTAGAGGACTTGTCAGCCAACCTGTAATGTCAAGTTATGGAAATATATAGGGGTCCCGTGGGACTAATGGGACTTGGGGAACAGTGGTTTAAGCCCTGCTTGATCTGCAGCTACATCAGTGGCTACTAAAGTCGGTGAATGATTCTTGAGTAAATACAGCTCACTTCAGTGCTTGCTGGCACAGTACAGGAGACTGTGGGTGCTCGGAAGAGAACAACCCAAAACTATTGAAGTGTTTGTCAGTGAGAATGCTGATGGTAATTCTGGTCCAAAAGTCATAGACCATGACATTTGACATAGATCACAAGATTTGTGAAGAGAGTCAGAAGCAAAGTAAGCCAACTGCTTAACTCTACAGTTCTCAGACCAGATGCACGCACACACACATGTGCACGCACACACACGCCCCAGATATCTACTGTCAACCCGTGTTTTATCTCTCAGGTAGAGCACCTTTTAGTCTTCCATAGGACAGTAACTAGTCTTGAACTGAGTATAAAGGACAGTTTTGGCTTATACTATCATTTCATAATTCAAATGTATCTGAAAGAGAAGAGAGCAAAAGATTTAAAGAAAAAAAAAAAGCTTTCACTAGCCAGTGAACATTGTTAACTACAATTAGGAGAGAAGTAAGTTCTCCCCAACACTTCGATCCTGAACAAGTTGCCTGTTCTAGGAGACAAAAGTAGTGAAATAATGGGAATTTGACAAAACTGCAGGTAAATTGCAGTAGAAATCAAATAAAAAGTATCTCAAGGTTTTGTTTAAGTTGTAACAGACTGTGTTGAAATAAAAACTTCTGGTGCTTTGAATTTTGTTGTCAACTGAAGAAAAGTAGAAGATCATTTTTGGCTTTGATTCCTGCGTATTTATATATAGAATATATAAAAAAATAGCACTTTTGGGGGGGAAGAAAGAATCTTAAGATAGGACAAAAACATTTGTTTTTCAATGGGAAAAGAAAGAAAATTCAACAGACCTCAATAGCACTATTGAAATCATAATAGGAAAGATAATACCTCCTTGGGTTATTTTCTCAGTTTTAGCACAAAAGATCAGAGGAGACATGAATGGATTTCAAAGAAAAATAGGTTCAGAAGAGACATATAGAAGTTTTTTTGCAGTCAGTGTAATCAATGTTACTAATGGCCTTCCAGACAGGGTGTTCTGAAACTGTATTAGTCAAGAACGTGATACCATCCTACCTGTCAGAAGTGTATTAAAAAGGCTAAGGCATATTTTCCCATCTTCTCATATTATGGTATCTAGCTGAATGTGAGAAATATTCTGAAGGCCAGATTCTTGTTCATACTTTCTTTGTACTTAATCTAATTTTGCACTGCCATTAATGAGTACACTTGTTTCACCTGTCAAAGTTCCCTATCTATCAAAAGATATTCAACATCATACAAGCTAGTTCAAGGGAAAATTTACCTTTTAATATTTATGAAAATTAGTTTTCATAATACATTTTAACCTGCAGTTTTCCTAAATTACTCTGAGCATATGCTTAGCATTCTAATAAACATTTTTGTATAAAAAAAGGAACATAAAAATGTTAATACGTTACCATCTAAAACATTTTTATATGTAATATCTAATAATACTGTATAGACTAATCTGCTGAACACCTACACATAAGGAAGTTTTTATTTTTCTTTTAATCTTCATATCATCTTCTATAGTCTTTGATTTCCAATTGTGGTCTTGAGTTGTGGAGTCTTGAGCAGTTTTTCTTGTCTTAATCATCATGAAAAGCAGTCAGAGTTTTAGTCTGTGTTTGCAGAAAAAGAAAATACTGATTATTGACTTAAATATCAGTCAAGTAGCTATGTTTCAAATTTCTACTTGTTATGTTTCTGCCAGTGTGGGTAATGTCATATGTGGCAGGACTCTCTTATGAGGTGATGACTGTAAACCATTTGTAATTAATCCTTGCAACGTGTTTTTAGTTGTATGTTGACTTCTACAAAGTTCTTAGGAAGCAAAGAAGCATGTACGTTAGCAATGTTTCTTCTTTAATGCAAACCTTCCTATTAAGATACGATGTGCCAGTGCTAATTTATATGGGAAAAGAGATAGGTACTCAGAGAGAGTGGAAGACAAACTTTGTTTCAGAGTTGAATAGCCTTTTCAAATAATAGGAATGAGAAAGGTGCAGTACTACTTCTATTGTAGGGAAGTTGGCAAGTAATTAGTCAGCTTTCCAAGTTGGATAAAGTGCTGAGACATTCAAGATTGGTTACAGTATAGTGTAAAATTAATAATTTGTTTTGTTGTTCCTTCTGATTCTAATCTTAGCCCTCTTGCAAATGTATTTTTGGAACTCAACTGCACATTGATATCTAAATGTGATCATGTGTTAGGATTTGCTATTAGTCAATAAATAGGAAAAAATGTCTCTAGTAGTGATGCATGTGCACTACTCTCTGTTAACTATAAGGCAGAATGTGACTATGACTAGGTAATCTGCCTTCATGTCTAATGTCAGATACTATGTCTTAAATGTACTATTATGTTCGTTAACTGTTGTCTCACTTCATGCTAAAGCTACTACTGAATAAACTACTGGAAGAGCAACAAGTTCTTTTCCAGAATTCAGTGGCCTAAATCATTGCAAAGACTCCAAAGTAATACACGGTGTTCCTTTGCTGACCTGCTGAGTCTAGTTTGAGGAGCCAATGGCATATACATTTGCAGAAGAGAAAAGCCTGGTTAGCTTGACGGGTATATCAAACAGAGAAATCTTGCTATTTTCTACATGTTTCTCAGCAAACCTTTAAAAACACAACATTGATATGACAATATAGACAGTATTAGGGAAGCATTCCTCAGACACCTTACATATTTATTGATATGAAGTTCTAAGTTTGGCTACTGGGCCTGCTCAGTATCATAGGACTCCAAGGAACGTTTGTATCAGTCTCAGTTTCCAGCTACTTCATTTAGTGTTTTATTATTGCTTCTTTAATCCTTCCACTGTCCTTCTAGATCTTCCTGGACTTCATTCTCAGCCATTCTTCTCAGGGTTGCTATTGCTATTTTTCACCATTTATTTATAAAACAGTAAGTTAGATGTTTTTTTTACTCCTCTCCATTAGCAAAACTGCACTATTCTATCTGCCCTGGTTTCCATTTCTATAGCTCTCTTCTCATCCACCTGTGTTTCCATATTTTAATTCACACTGATCATTTGGTGAGCAGCACCACCAAGCTGAGTTTCCGTTCTTTTTCCCTCCAGTTTTTTTTTTTTTTTTTAAGAAATCCATGACTGTGTCAATCAGCTTTCTAAATCTTGGATAAAATGCTGGAACTTATGACTGATATCTTTTTTAAGCCTTGTTCTACAGCTTCTATGGTACTGAACAAGTTTCTGACAGAAGCTGGTTTCAACCAGTGCTTTCTGGAGTTTGTCCCGCACAATATTCTGAGTATGCATAACTATAGTCTAGTTGTCTTTAGTTGCATGATAATAGCAAGGAAGTTTTCTTCCTGTTTCTGTGTTATACTTAAAAAATTGAATGAATTTTCTGTTTACCTTCATTTGCAAGTTTATTTTTATCTAGACAGAGATTAACAGAAATCCTGCACTGTGCCTTCTATTTTATTGCTTAATAGATTGTTTCATACATTGTTTCCCCTGAAGTCATGTCTGCATTCCTTACAGATTGTAAATTTGCTGTTAAGCTTGATTTCTCTTTTCAGCTTGATCTGTCTGTTCATACAGTTAACAAATGCATTACAGAATCTGGAATTTTGGGGCATTTATACTTGAATAACTTTTGAATGATAAAGACTTATTGTACATATACTGATGATATGTGACATCAACATTTCACTTCCGAAAGCAGGAATCCAATTTTTGTATCAACCATTTAAATACGTACGTATGCATGTGTACATAACCTGAGTTTCCCGTAGATATAGAAGTGGCATTGTGAGTACATGGCTATTCTGCATGATCCTTATGATACAGTATATAAACATGGTGCATACGTATTTGTAAATGTATTTTCATATGGGGAAAATTGTCTTCTTTTCCAAACAATGTCCTTGTACATGGAGAAGACCTAAACCTAAAATATTTTGTATTTTCTTATTTTAAAAAGCTCTTTCTTTTTACGTTATGCATCTCACTTAATCTAGCTAAGGTAGAAAACATGCAGGAAGTTTCAGTGTTGCAGTTATTTTAATATCTGCTTTTTTGAAATCATAGAATCACAGAATTAGCTAGGTTGGAGAAGACCTACAAGATCATCCAGTCCAACCATCCACCTACCACCAATAACCCCACTAAACCATGTCTCACAACTCCACATCTAAATGTTTCTTGAACACCTCCAGGGACGGTGACTCAACCACCTCTCTGGGCAGCCCATTCCAGCGCCTGACCACTCTTTCAGAAAAGTAGTATTTCCTAATGTCCAGCCTAAATCTCCCCTCATGCAACTTGAGGCCATTCCCCCTCATCCTGTCACTAGTTACAAGAAAGAAGAGGCCGACCCCCAGCTCACTACAACCTCCCTTCAGGTAGTTGTAGAGAGCGATAAGGTCTCTCCTGAGCCTCCTCTTCTCCAGACTGAACAACCCCAGCTCCCTCAGCAGCTCCTCATAAGGCCTGTGCTCCAGACCCCTCATCAGCTTCGTCGCCCTCCTCTGAACATGCTCCAGGGCCTCAATGTCTTTCTTGCGGTGAGGGGCATGCTTACTTTTCTCTACTGAGGTTATGCAGTAAATTTGGCAGTGATATATGGATCATGAATCTACTTTTCCATTGCCTTCTGAGTGACTATACATCTCACCAAGGACAAAAACAGCTATGTACATTCAGTATGGACAACAAAAGTGTTGTCACATCAGGCACAGAGACCAACCAGACTACAAGTGTGCAGTACAGCCAAAAAGTACAAAATGTCAATGCATTAATGCATCAAATATTGTTGAGGTGATTTCAGCCATTGAAATAGCAAAATATTTTTATTTGCTGGGATTCTCACATGTCTCCAGGATGTTCATCTGTTACGAAACTTATTTCAGTACAAAAATGAATCGTGGGATGTCTTTATTGTGCAGTGATATTGCACCCAGCCTGTTTGCAGGTAATTTTACTTGTAGACGTTTCTACAAGTCTTGGCTATCACAGTAGTGCCTGGTATATTAAAACTAACCAGAACTGTGATATTCTGTAGTAGTTTCACTATTTAATTCTGAGAAATCTCAGAAAACAGTGTTTTTACATAATTACCTCAGAAGGATTTAGATTTATTTAAATAAAAACTACTTGGAGACGTCTCCCTTTTGTATTATAAGTGTAGTTTACTGTGTTCTAAAAATAGTTAAAGTAATAATGTCGCTACTTTGTCAAGTATTTGATGTGATGAAGCTATTGAATGTTAGCATTCAAATCTAGTCCCCATAGAGCTAAGATTTACAAGGTCTGTTTGAAAATCAATGCCTCAAAATAATATGACTTGAGGTATGACATTTGGTAAGCAAATTCTTCTTATTTAATCAGAAATAGCAATAGTTTGGGACTTTCAGGATCATGTAGGAGATCTTGCAAAAAAAAAAATATATATATACATTATGCATAATTCTGATTATCAATAACATGGAGCTAAAAACACAACTGTCTGTATAGTGTGGCAGATGGGGCTGGGCAAAGTGATTCCTGTTGGTGTTCAGTTTATTGTTTCTACAGCTACCTGTTCCCAGAGCTTACAGATTATAATAAGCAAGGTACCTCTTCAGTTGAAGAGTCATTCATCCTTGTGTGAAAGCAGAGATTTGCATGTATTCTAAATAGTATCCCTAAAAACACGTGTGTTGGAAGAGAATACTCCTGCTTCCTAAAACTTAAGTAAACAGAGTTGAAATGCATTTCCAGGACTTTTGACCTTAAAGCAAGGGAAGGAGTTTAAAAAGTCCTTATATCCCATAAAGCACAATCCCTTAAAGACTTGTGATAACTTTGATCTTCATATGGTATTTGGATAAATTCAAAGAATAAAGGGATTCATTGAGCTGAAATAATACTGCTCTGTAACAGTGACTGACGGTGCTGAATCCAAAGGGAGAACTTAAATACTTCAAATAATGGTCGTTATACAATAGAAAGTGTATAATGAATAAACAAGAAATGAAGTAACTTAAAAAGGTGTGTTGCCCTTTGTTTTATCATATGGAGAAATAAGTATGATACTCCTGATATGTCCTTTACTGTTGGTTTGATTTTATTTAGATAAGTACTTGGCACTCAATGTGTGCTCTTGAAAATGCTTGACTGTTAATTGGACATTCAATATATGATGTACACATGTAGATGTCAGTTACGATTATTTTATGATGATCTTCAGCAGGTTAGATAGATTGTACTGTAAAGCCTAACCACAGAAGGGTTTAAAAAGTAGATGAATGCATTAAAAGGTGATAAATTGTTGCAGCTTGTCCAATGGGAAATATTCTAATGAAGTTCATCACAGAAATATGACTTAGTTACCATAAAAACTCTTTAAAGTTAAAAGGAACCAAGAAAAATGATGAGATTCATTTAAACAGTAGTAAATAAATATTTGAAATAATGATGTTTTATTTGTACAGGACCCAAACTTAGAGGAACTTGACATCAAACATCCAAGTCCTTGCAGGTATTGATAAAAATGTAGGTGATACTGGTGTTAAATAATCAAACAGCTCAGAAGTGTTATTTGTACATGGTTTACCATAGATCATTTCATCTCCATTCATATAGCGACCTCTTCACCTCTGCAACTTCTATGAAGTAAAAATCCTACTTGCTTCCAGTGTTTTCTCAGACAGATGTGCTCTGACAGGAGCTGCTGGATATCTAATTGTTATTCTCACCCACAGAGCAACAAATACCTTTCATTTTCTTTTGATTTAATAGAGCATTTCCAGCTGTTGAAGGACACAAAAATGAAGGGCTGCTCTGAATGTAATGCTTCCTATTTTATTATGTTGGCCTACAACTTCAGAGACAGATATTGGTGGTATGGCAGTGAAGGCTGAACCTTCCCACAAATATTGGGTTTCACTTTGTTGCTGTGTGACAGATGGCAAGCAGAGGTGTGCAGTCTGACAAAATAGCATCTGACATGGAAGTGCATCTAGAGCAAATGTGTGTCACTCAATACCTCCATGTGGTGAAAGGTGCACCCATGGTATTTCACTGACACTTGCTGAATGTTTATGTGTTTATGGAGATGAAACAGTTGCTGTCAGCACAGTGAGGCAGTGCTGATGTGTTTCAGTGGTGACAACAATTGTGTGAAAGGCAAGCCCTGTTTCTGGACAGCTATTCATAGCTGTTACACCATGAAATTAATAGTGTCTAGAACGGTTTATCTGTGCAAATCATCTAATGGTGGTAACTGTGGTGAAAAAGTGTTTTGTAGCTGAGTATTTTCTCTATCAAATAGTGTTGTTCTCTTTATCTGCTATATTTTCCATGGAAACAAATGGGAGGCATTAGTTTCAGAGTAACCTAGTATTTAGTTTGGTAAACATTAGTTAAAAGCAAATATGAACATCTCTAAAAATGGAAAGTATCTTGATGTTTCATTCAACTTTAGTCAACAGGAAAGCAGCACTAGTGCCTTGAAATAGAAAGTGTATATCACCAATAATAAACTATTGCTGCGGATTGCAAAACATTGCTGCTGTAGAAAAGAACAATCTTTTTCTAAGAGTTGATTGATATTCTGTCTTGGATCAGTTTATAAGGTTATCTGGATTAGTAGTGCTGAGGATCCAGGGGTACTACAGTCTCATCTTCTAGGTTTAGTTCAACATCATCGCTATGTGAATATGCTGTTTTAAGTCATTTTAGTCATCTCATCCAGAATAATGTAAGTTCTTTTTAATGATCCAGAGCCTTCATTGTCAACTGCTATAGATTCCAATGATTTTGAAGTCCACTAGAAATTTGGTTATGAAGGGACCCTTGGCAGTCATTCGGTCAAGCTCAAAGCATGGTTAACTTTGATGTTTGGTCAGGTTGCTGACTGCTTCTTCCAACAGTTTTGAAAATACAACAATGCCAAAACACATCCAGAAGACCCTTACCAGTTCTTCAATTTCCTATGTAATTTTTTGGAAGTATCACATAAAAATCTTGAAAGGGATGAAGTAAAACCTTTCTTTTCATATTGAATTACTGGGAGCTGGAAGTTTAAATAGCAAGTGTAGTTCAATTCAGATTTAATAGACATGCTTGCACATCTCACACATGCAATTAAAGAATTGGATACAAAAAAGTACTCATGTTCTCCAGCATCTCTTAGTATTTTTTTTTTTTTTTGTAGACTTCGACTTCAGCATTTCTTATTTTTCAATTTTTTACAATTATATTGTTACTGAGCTCAGTAGGTCCAGAGTATTAGCTTAATGTTGTCTGATATGGCAACCAGCTGTGAATAGTAAGTCTTTACTGAGCTTTATGAAGTGCCCAGGTGTCAGTAGATTGGATCTTCAGTGAGCTTCCCTTTTCAGGTTTTTGTCCTCAGAAAGATTATAATTAAATAGACGAGATTTATATAAATGTCCAAAAATAATTTAAACATAGTTTTGATTTCTGATGCAACTTACACATCCCACTTAACATGAAAATCTGTTGTGCACTGAATTCAGTAGCCATGTATATTTTGATGTAGTCAAGTTGTTCAAGTGTGTGATATCATTATGTCAAGTTATTCTCTGTTCAGTTCATTTCATTATGCCAAGACATAAACCCCATCCCAGCTCTCTGGAAAATCCATAATTACCATCAAAGCTGGCAGTTACCACTCTTAGAACAGGCAGACTACAGAACTGATGTTAGTGATGAGCATAGTTATGAGATTGACCTTTGTCGTCTGTTGACTTTGATATTAAGTATTTTGCTACAGAAATAGCTAGTGGAACATGTTTTGTTGTACTTCCTTGATGTTTCTAGCATCTTTAAACAGCTAGCACAAATAAGAAAAGATGCCTCTTTCCTTTTAAATGAAGATACTCTTATCTATATAGGGCATACATTTATTCAAAAAAGGTACTATTCCTTTTTCTAATTCATGAGAATGCTCTAAATTTATCAAAACCAATTGGGAGAAATTGCTTAACTGTAGACAAGTGATATTCTCTCATTTGTACTGGAAGCACAGTGCTTATCTAACACAGACAAATTCTGATTGAGGTGAGATTTGATATGTTTTTTAAATTTTTTAAAGAGAAAAAAGGTACTGTTCTTGTAATCGCATTTATTGCCATATCAGAAAAAGCTGCAATGTTTTCTACATCACCAAAGTTACAATTATAAGGTTTTCACTGCTGAACATTATTCTGTTTGTTTTTAGTATTATTTTTAAATCTCTAACGAATATGCCTTTGTGTAATCTTGGTGTAAAGAAGGTGAAGCAGACAATTGTGAGTCATTTACAAACACTCTTGTAAGGAGAAACTTCTTGTGGTCCAGAAAAACCCATGTGTTTTCTGTGTGATGGTACAGCAAAGGTGAGATATTTTTAAGTGGCAGTTTATCTGCAAAGCCTGTTTTCAATATAGCTGAAGGTATTTGTGTTGTCCCCACCCAAACGAGAAACTATAAAATGTCCACTGCTTCTCATGTCAATACTGTTATCATAATCTACTTCTGAAAAATGGTCTAAGTATAGCATCTGGCTCACAATGTATTTTCTATATCATATGAAGGAAAAGTGGTTCACAGATATAAAGGGGTATGGGGAAAAAAGAAAAAATAATTATTTCTACTCTAGTACTTAGTAGTATTCATTATAGAAAGAATTTCTGCTGTAAAAATTGTAATTTGCTTAGCAGTTCTGGTATGACCCAAGTAACCCCATTCATTTCACAGAAACAGTTTTAGAGGTTATGTTGCATTATTCATTAATGTTGTGGATAACAACTTCAACCTCAGGATTGCTGAGCCAGCACTTTAATGAGCAGTAAATTCCCAGGGGGAGGGAAGAAGAAAAATTATCCCTACCCTGAGTTTTGAAATATAGTCTTCACTACAGCAAGGGTTTTCTAGGGAGTTGTGTCTAATGAGAAGAAATTCTTGGGGAGGATAATCATCCTCTGGAACAGTTTTGGAAACCTGAGGCTCTCTAGAAGAGAGATATGTTACTGTAGGCATAATTTTCTTATTGTCCCAGCACTTACTCAGTCCTTGGTAACTCCTGAAAAAAAGAACTGGAGTTGTGAAGACACTATTTAATCTATTTCTGTCCTCTTCTACTTGCAGTGTCCTTAGGAAGAGAAGAAATAGTGTCCTCTCTACAGAGGCTATTGCGTATGTGAGCCAGAATACATTTCAAATGAATATTTAGGGAGTGGTAGTGAGAAATTAATCTGTCTTTCCCACAACAAAAGACATGATTAAACATCCCTAAACTCCTCTATTAACTTGATATCTTCAGTTCATATTAATTACAGTTTTGGGGTTTGTTTTGATAGGGACAATGAGGGGTGGACTCAGGAGAGGAGGAAATGTAGCCCTTAGGAATATATACTATACTTTTATTCTCTCAGGCTTGCAAAAATTGTTCTTTTAAAAGCTAGTGTGAAAGACAACAACTGTTTGGTTTGTTCATTTTTTGGCTCAAAGCTCACTTTGTGAGCCGTTTCTGGTAATAAGACTCTGATAAACATGAATTATCCAGGGGGCAAGTGGTGGGTGTCACCATGCCACAATATTGCTGTTCATGATTGTGAAGATAAGCAGAAGCAGGACAAGCAGTCTTTTTTGGGGGGTGGCTTGAAGGAGCTGATCACTGCAAAAGGTGATAATGCTTGTGCATGGCAATGAAGGCACCACTCCCTGCTAGCTTATTTGTTGGGCCAGGTGTGTCATGCTAACAGAGGAAAGAAGAAGGAAAAAAAGAGAAACTGAAAAGCAAGGGACAAAATGTCCCCACTAAACTAAGTACTCTGGAGGAGAAGAACTACCAAAAGAAAAGAAACCTTTGACAGAGGGATCCCATAAGAGGAGGAAAAAAAAACTCTTAGGAAAGAACCCCTTGGGGCCTGCTTGCTGTGAAGCTTCTGGGCTTTCCCCCATCCCCTGTGGTGACCGGATGAGCTCTTCGGATCAACACGGACGCACTACGAAAACGCTGGACCCACAGCAGTGACTATCTTGCTTTCTACAAGAACTCCTTGCTTTTATTTCCTACCTCTTTTCTATTGCCCACCTTCCCTTCCCCATCTCCCTAAGCAACTAGGATTTGTAATAAACTGGTCGGGCTTACATTTGACCCTTGGTGTCTTAATCTCACTGTCAGGTGTGCATATATGAAAAGAACCTCCTCTCCCTGCTATAAATTGCAGTCAGACAGGCAGCAAAACTGCTTTTTTCCCTGTTAATAACTTTTTTTTTTTACTACACTTGGGGTGATTTGGCCACGATATTCTCTGAAATTACTTGCACTAATGTTCTTTGAAAACTCTTGGTTATCTTGTAATAAATATATCAGGTAATATGATGGCTTCTATGAAAGTTTCACTTCAATATAAAATTTTGTTTTGAAAAGAAAAAAACCTTCAAGGCTAGGGATTGACATTTTTATTTGTCACTGTTTCCTACAAATGATAAGAATTTGATTCTGATTTCTTCTTCAGCATATGCAAATAATTGTAATAATTATTGCTTAATATTCAATTAATATTGAATCATTTGCATTCAAACAAAGTCAGGATAGGAAAAAGAATCAGGGATTATTTTATGTTTTTTAAACAGTGAAACACAAATAGTTATGTGCCTTCTAATTTTTTTCCAAGCATGAATTATTCAAGGACTTCACTGTCTTTTATTATATATATTTAAACTATAAGTGATGTTGGAACTTCGGCTTGCTTCAAAAGTTCTAAGTATTTGCAGGTTGCAAATATAAGACCTTTTTGATCCTGATTGCACAACAGTTTCATACCATCCTTAACTTCACAATTTTATGGACTGGAATGAATCCTGGCATATCATCAGGTTCAGCATCCTGCTCAAAGCAAAGCCAACATTAACCTAACTAACTGCTGTAATACAGGAGATTGGATATTATGAAAGACTAAATGATATGTCACTGGGAAAAACTATAGTTAAAATGGGCCCTTCTGCTACTTGGTAACAGAGCTAACTGTGACTCACAAATCCAATGCATATGGGAGACGAAGAAAGATCTGTAAACTATATTTTCCAAATACATGTCAAATAAACAACAAGAAAAAGGTTTATTAGCAAATCAAGTCCCAGCGAAATGTAATCAAGTAGTCAACAACTTAAATAAGCAGCTTCCCCTTTCTTCGGAGCTAATCACTATGTTGATTGTGGTTTAAAAAAGAAAAAACATGTTGTTCATTTCGTTCATCAGGTTGCAGATTTTTTTTCTCCACAATTTATCTTAGAAGATTAATATCAGTGAAATGTAAAGTGGTTGTGTGTGTGGTTGTTTGGTTTTCCTCTGTTGGAGGGTGTTTCCTATTACTTACATAGTAAAACTTCATATCAAAATATCAATATAATATTTCCTAAGACAATTCTACTCCAGTGATCCTTACAAACATCAGCATTTTCATGTAATGTTTATCTCCTACTGTTACCTCTTTTGTTCTTTGAGTAAGGCCATCCTTGTTTGTTTGTTTCCACTTGATGCTGTGAGTGCTGTTCTGAAAGTAATGCCTTTGATTTTGTTATATCAGCCCACAATGTCAGGGTTCGATGTTTGTGGTATGACTGTAGAGGTTGAATCTTCCCAACAATACTCTATTACATTTGGTTGCCATATAGCAGATGGTAACAGAGGAACAGTCTGACAAAATGGCATCTGACATGCAAGTGTGTTAGGAAGCAAAGGCTTGGCATTGAATTTCTCCGTGTTGGAAAAAATGATACCCTCTGACATTAATTGATGCATGCTGCAAGTTTACAAAGACCAAACAGTGGATGTGAGCACAGTGAGATGGTGGGTGGTGCATTTTAGCAGTGACAACAGCAGATCACTTCTACAGATACAGAATTTTATGAGCACAGCGTGAAGGTTATTTTTTATAGCTAGTGAAAATGCATAGGTAACGGTAGTGACTGCAGTGAAAAGGAGTGCTTTGTACTTGAAAACTTGCTCTATCAGGAAGCGTTATTTTTCTCTTTGTATTTGTTGTATTTTCCATGGAAATAAATGGGTGACTTAACTTTTGGAGCAACATAAGTACATGAGAAGCCACCCAGGAATTTTAGAATTATCTAGTTTAGAGATTCTAGGTAGCTTCTTTCTCAATTCTTATTTTTCTTTTTTTGTTGGCTTGTTTTACTGGCAGTAAATGTTCACTGTATGCTCTTATTTCTGTCCATCTTGAATGCTTCTGGGCACTGATATGCTAAAGGCATTTGTTTACAAGGTGGTAAGAACAGGAGCACAAGGCAATTTTGACGGATGGTCCAGGTTATTCTTCATAACTCCCTTTTGTTTTATTGATTTACTAATCAGAAATACTCATTCACATTTAGATCCTTTATATTTGCTCTGGTCTCACTAGAATTTTCCACCCACCCCTCAGATTAAACAAAGCTGTTTTTTCTTTGTATCTACCAGCCACAGTGACAGTCAAGTAACCATCAACTAATCAATTTTATTACAAAACTAATTTTTATTTTAAACCAACTTCATCATATTTTGTTGACACTACTAAATGATTTCAGTGTAATGCCATATATCTAGCATAGACTCTGAGGAGCAGGTAGAAACTGCCGCAGAAATCACGACATACGTGATTCTGCATCAAATTAAAAAGTTTCCTCTTAATCCTAACACCAGCAGCTGTTAGGCACTATGGCTTACTGCTCATGGCCTACATAATGAGACAGATTTGGGCAGTTGAAGTTCCTCTGCTGAATGCTGAATAAGGCCCTTTTCTCCAAGGACACTAAGACTTACTGCTGTTGAAGCAGTGTTCCTCATGTAAATGAATACATTTAGTATTCAGCTTTTATGAAAAGGAAAAACAGTACAGTGTTTTTTATTGTCACAGAGGGAAAAAATAATGAAGAGAGGTTGTACAGGAGAAGCAGGAAACCACAGAATTCAGTGCAGAAATCCTTGCGTATTGTTAAAACTGTCTAATGAGGAGGCAAATTAATCCTTTAGAATGACAAAGTTCTTAGTAAGCCTTAAATTGTAGATGGCTATTCCTAGTTGTTGATATAGTGTCCCAGAAAAAGTCATTTATTGGTTAAGTGGAAAAAACAAACGGTCTGCAGGAAGACAGTACAGCCAAATGCCCCTTGGTATTATGACCAGAAGTAACCTGCTCCCATTTCAAAGCTTAGCAGACTGCAGGGTTAAGGGCATTCCTTTCGCACAGCTTGACAATGTGAGGACAATTTCCATATTTGAACAATGAAATCTGTTTAAAAATGTCACAGAAACCCCAATTAAAACACTCCAGTAAAAGTAATTGCAAAACACAATTTTTAACTGGGAATAGAAAAACAAACAACAGCGAAGCACATCACTGATTGCAACAATGTGATGAGTGTTTCCTACTGTAATGCATGCTGTTGCTGGAATTAATTACAAGAATGTGAAATGAAGGGCTCTTTTGACAGTTTTTGGGTTTTGCATATTAAAGCAGATAAGTCTAAATGAGAAAAAAATAGTACCATTATGTTGATTTCTGAGCTGAGCTAAGATTAGCGGTGACAGTATAACTGAAATTGCTTGTGCTTCTAGGGCCAAATCCTGTTCCCCCCATCCCCCCCCTTTCAGCCAAAGTAAACAAGTTGTTCGACAAAGGTCAAGGAATAATTGAAAATATTTCTACAGGCCATCAATAACCTGCAAAGCCAGACTAAATACAACCAGTGTGCTAGGTCTGCTCCATTGCTCTTTTACATATGTACAAGTATTTCAGGTGACAACTCTGAGTCTAATAGGTCAGGTCACAGATCTTGCTCATGATCCACTAATCTATGTTTACTGAAGTTCATAGGATAACAGAATGTAGCCATGACTGGTTACAGGAAATTAAAGAGTTAGCACTGCTGATTATACATTTCATACTGAAACGGCACTTTTTTTGCCTTAAGTACAAAAATGTACATGCATGGTCTATATTAAACCTTAAGTATATCCAAACTTTTGCTATTAAAAAAGAAAAGGCATATCTGAGCTAAGTATTAGTACTACCAATTCAGTTCTGCAGTGTGGAAGAGCAAGCTGGAATTCACATATATCTCTGCCAGTTTATGGAACATATTGTGAGATGCATTTCTCAAAATATCAGTATTCACACTGCTGTATGATGTGGAGCAGAATGAGAAGAGCTGCTTTGGAAGACACATTTTGTGTATGACAATGCTGATGTTTGCTCACATTCGGTAAGATATAATATGCATTTTTTGTCAACTTTTTGGTTTTTTGGTTCAAATCTCATCCGGATTGGACAATTCATAATGAATGCTAAACGCCACTAACTATGGTGACAAGGTTATTTCCATGTGTCAGGCAAGTCTGATCTGATTTAAATGTTAGGAACTGCTAGTCCTGGTCTCAAAAAGAAGTGGTTAGAAGGCACTGCACTTTCCACAGGCTTTTTAGTCATCAGGCATTTAAGAACTTCAGTATCAGAGCAGTGTTTGACATACATGATAGTATGTCCAAATTTAAAATTACAAACTAAAATACAAAATACATTGTTTCTTAACACTTCTTTGTTTTTACTTAGGATGCACCGAGACCTATCAGTTTTGCAGGCTGCTCAATATTAGCATAGGTGTAGACATGGAATACTTACTGAAACTGATGCTTCAGTATGTCCATACCACACTGGTATTGCATGGTTCCTGTAAAGAATTTTCAATTTCTGGCAGAAATTCTGGGTTCAGAATTTCTTATTTTCCTTGAAAGGGAAAGGCACTGACTCAGCTTCCTTAATTACTTTCTCCTCCTTTTTTAGTGTTAACAGATATTTTTTGGGCAGTTATTTCATGTGTGTGTTTTTCTTTTCTTTTTACTTTTTTGGATTATAATATATATTATTCTGGGTGCTGACTTTTGGATGCCAAACTTAACAGTATCTAACTCAGTATCCCTTTACCTTCTATTAAGGTATGAGTTAATAAACTAGTAATCAATTTTGATTTTTTTCATTATTTTCCTCTTCTGCTGCTACACAGACACATTCGACTCTAATGAGATTATGTTTCACTGGAATATATTTTAACTTAGGATACCATGTTCTAGACTGAGTTACTGGACCCTATTTCTGGGACCTGACAGCAATTTTACTACTGACTTGAGTACCCAGTATTCGACCTTTGAGGTGCTTATGTTTGTGGAAGTTCAAGCATCTCGTTCTCCCTGACTTTAGCAACAATTCTACTGACAACATGAATGTTGCACAGTTGGGACTAATCTAATTTAAATGCTTTCAACTATTTTAAAAACATTTACAGTGTTCTTGAAGCCATTTGGACTTCTTATCTCGTACAGTGCTATGAGTGAAGCTCAGAGATTGTGCAACCATGACATGTAATGTTGTTATGATTGCAGTAAGAATGGGTTAATTTGTCTGGTATGTTTTCCATATCTTCATCTCAAGAGCAAATTGATCTTGTGCCATTTTCTGTTCTTACAAGTCTTTGTCTTATAAGGCAGTAAAATTTTAATATCAGGTACTATCAATGAGAGAGACTATCATTTTCTATAGCTTTGACCTTTTCGTTGTTCTGCAATTCAGTTTGATCTAGTAGTTGTTAATTAATAAGAATTATAATTACCATGAGAGTCTTGAAGTGTAATTGTCAAATTAACTAGAAATTTTATCAGATATTTTGTGCAAGTGTACTTTGCAAGTTTTCTCCTTCATTTATTTGTTATTGTTTTTTTGTCACTAATAGTAAATAAATTAGTAAGTAATAGCTATAGATAGACAGACTTAGTACAAAAATCATAGATATGAACTTGTTAAATTTGACATCCAAATTTGAACAATTTGACATCCAAAATTTGGAAGACATCCAAATATACTATATCTTAAGTTTATTATGGAAAACACTGTTTGGACTTCAGCAAAATAATCAAAGAAAACCCACAAAAAATTGTGATATGTGAGCCATCATTTATACGTAACCAAAAAAGGGAAGAAAAAAAAAGAAATTCAATAGCATGCTCTTCTGCCCAAAGAGTTTTGCGTAACAGAGCGAGCATTCTATAAAACAAGGCTGGGTTTTGGATTCAGATCATTAGCTATGATTCCCATTATATTGTAGGTGCCACACGGGAAGAGATATATACTTGTCTTTTTAAAGCTGCTTTGCTTTAGTGATTTTACTTTTGGGAACTAACCATTATATCAATGAAGAATTTTATTTTCATTTCATAGAAAATTGTACCAGTTTTGGCTGAGATGGAGTAAATTTTGTTCAAAGCAGCTTGTAGCACCATACAAAGCACCCTATGGTGCTTTTGGATGTGTGGCTAAAAAAGTGCCAATAACACTAGTGTTTTAGCTGTGGCTGAAGTTTACTTGCTTGCACAGTCTCAAAGCCTTTCATGTTGCACCTTGAGTGTAGGCTGAGGGTGCACAAGAACTTGGGGAGAGGACACAGGCGAACTGACCCAAAGTGACTAAAGGGATATTCCTATGACATAGTGCTCAACAATAGAAAAGCACAGGGAGAGGAGAGATATTAGGGAATACGGTGTCTATCTTCCAAAGTAACTATCATGTATGGTAGAGCTCTGCTTTCCTGGAAATGGCTGAACATCTGCTTGCTGGTAGGAAGCAGTGAATGAATTCTTTATTTTGCTTTGCTTTTATGTACAGCTTTTGCTTTAGCTGTAAAATTTTCTTCATCTCAGCACTCAAATTTTCTCCCTTATGCCTTTCTGATTCTCTTTCCCATCCCACTCAGTGGGAATGAGCTATGTGGGGCTTGGTTTCCTGTGGGGTTAACAGACAACAAGAGTTCATGTATGTCCATACACTGGATGTAGATGTCATATTTTACTTGATTTTATGTTTATTGATTAAATACCACTCCACTTTCCATTGTGGAGCAGATCCCTATAAGAATGGGACATAAAAAAAACTAGAGACTGCTAAAATTAGGTTGCTTCTAATCTTCACCTATTTGAAGGAAGTCCAGGTTTCAAGCATTGTTATGTGAAACGTTCTTCCTGTAAAAATCTGTTATCAGACTTCTTTAAAGTAAGATATTACCTTGCAGATGTCTCTTTCTTTAACTATGTATAAATAAATTGGATTGTTATTTCGCTCCATATTTGTTATTTCGTTATATAGCTCCATAATGCAAAATTAATTTAATTTTGAAAATATATATTACTGTTGGAAAAAAAAATTTCACTCTCATATGTCACTTTTAGCCTTTGTATTGTTCATCTTTTGCATTATTTTTAATAATTAATTCCTGGCTGTCTTAAAACTCAGTACTTATTTCTTTGGTTGTTATAATTGATACGAAAATCTTACCACCTGCAAACCTGTGGAATGAATTACATATATTGCGTGTGTTTTAAATATTCAGTATATGCATCACTTTATTATCATGTTGAGTTTTTTTCCCTTGTGCTCACCCAAATCATGGTTGCTCTGAAAGTAATACCTCCTATGGAAACTAAAACTGATACAAAGAGCATGATAATGCCATTTGATAGAGCAGATTCTCAGCTATAAAACACTCATTTCATTCTTTTTTCAACATAGGCACTCCATTAGCTTGTATATTTTTGCCTGCAATGAACAAAACCATGCATGTTGTGCTCATTAAAAAATAAAATAAAATAAAATCAATATTCACCAGTAGAAGTGACTTGCTGTTGCCATTGGTGAAATGCACCACCCACCACCTCACTGTGCTCACATTCACAGTTTGGTCTCCATAAACAAGCACCATCGATTAATGTCAGTGGGTGTTATTTTCTGCATTTAGATACCTTTGCTTCATAATGCACTTCCATGTCAGATGCCATTTTGTCAGACTGCCCCTCTGCTGCCACCTGTTACACAGCAAAAAACAATGTAATAGAACGTTGTCAGAGAGGTTCAACCTTTATTGCTGTATCACCAATTTCTGCTTCTGATACTGTGTGCAAACATAATAAAATAGGAGGCATTATTTTCAGAGCATCCCTCATGAATGAAGATATATCTTTACTATCTATGGCAATGAAGACTGTATGTTATGCAGAAAGCTAATAGTAGACATGAAAAGATGGTATATGTTAGACTTGAAATAAGCAGAAAATAAAATCAGGTAAGAAAAAATAGTTAAATCAAGAATGGAAAGTGTCCAGACAGCTAGTCTCTCTCTATCAGGAATCAAATCAGGAATCACATGCATGCACTGTGATAAAATTTCAATCTGATCCTAATCCCAAATGGATGTCTTTATAACACTAATTAATTGCAACTCATAACACAGATTTGAAAAAGTGGATTGCTGAAAAAGTAATCAATCTATGAAACAATTCAAATTACTACTGCATTTTAGTTCTTTAGGTGTAAACTGTGGGCTGGTTTTGTTTCAAGCAATACACAATAACAAAAATAGGAACAGCTGCAAAAAAAAAAAAAAATTATAAGAACAAGGGGAACAGCAAGTGTTCTGCTGATGAGAAAGAAAACGATACTCGGGAGCATAAATTCCTTTACGGCTTCCTTGAAAAGTCAAGTGTCTATGTGATCCTGGATTCCTCCTTGCCGCTGATTAGGAAAAAGGTGCTTTACACATAATCACATCCTTGGGCTTGAAGATGCGCACTGTTTTTCATGACAATGCTCTGATAAAAAGTCGTTGATGATGGTATTGCATGTGACAATGAAGAGTGAACACTTGTGACAATGCAGCTGTTAAGGAGAGAAGGTGCGTTCAGGAAGTGAGATTGGCTACATGCTAGCAAATCATAAGCTGCTCTGTTCCTGTTTTTAATACAGCAAGGCTGACAAGGACCAAAAGTAATTGCCAAATTAAGCTGTTTATTAGTCAGTAGTCTGCATGTACTGAATTACTGCTTTAATTCCAATTCCTAGTGGACAGATTACCCATATCATAGTTCTTACACCTGCTAGTGTGTTACTGCATTTCTGCCAAAACAGTGAAGATTATCCCCAAACCATATTTAAAGTATGTATTTTATACAAATTAGGGAATATTGCAAAGACAATATACAAAAACATTTTGTCTTGGTGCAAATGAAACCTGGTTTCTCTCTGTAGTGCTCAAGATTACACTGGATATAATATTTTTTGTTCCACTTCTATTTCCCCTTTCCCCTTCAATCCATGAAGTCAAAGCAGACTCTTTCCTTTCTGTATGAACTGGGTAGAAAATAAAAACTAAGAGTTCAGCATGGTATTGTTTCAAACTATACATGTTACTGGACTGAGGGGAAAAAAAACCCTCATCTTCTATTACTTTCCTAGTGCTTGTTTAGCTTTCAGTTTTGCTTAAAGTTGTTTCAAAAATGCAGTTGTTACAGTAACTAGAATAAAATAGGAGAGGGAATAAAGTAAATACGAATGTTAAATGGAATAAGAAAAGACAGCCTCTTGCTACTAAACCACAGATTAAAAAAAAATTAGTGCTGCTAAGCGACAGAGCAGAATGATTTGGTGGAACATCATTTTTGCTGGAAATAAAAGCCTATCCAAGCAATATTTTAATACATGCAATTACCCTCAGGGTGGAGACTGGCAAAGGAGTCAAGTTGTTTTAAATGTCACCTTTGAAATCATTTGTTTTAAAATGCTTAGTTTATGCTTTACTGAGATATGTTCCAGATATATATAAATGCATACTGTTAAAACAGCCCTAAATGATGATTTTATTTACTGTTTGATCACCTCCCCTATAACCACTGATCTTTTTCTAGCTATTATAGCTATTGCAGCTCCTAGCATTCAAAGTGGTACCCCAAGGACAACAAAGAGAACCAGTAAACCTGTAGGCAGTAGTGTGAAATGAAACACAAGTTTGGTCCTTTATACGTAGCAGCCAGCTATGCAGAATAAACTCCTTAAGCTGTCAAATAAATAAGCAACAAGAAATTTTTCTTAGTGACTAACATGTCAGTACTGTCCAGTGTTTACTGACGCAGCTCTCGTAGGCCATAGTCATATTTAAAGAATAACTAACAACAGGTTGTGGGTTATCTGGTTAGAGTTAGAATAGTCTTCAAACCTTGCTTACTGTTTGTTTGTACTTCTCTCTGCTCTCTTCTACTTCCTTTGTTTTTTTTTTTCCCCACACATATATCAATAAAATGTTTCTTAGAACTGCTGTTATCTATTTTTCAAGGGGGCAAATTACTTTTTTCTATTTGGTAACATGTGAAAGTCCATACTAATAAAGAGAAAGTTGCAGGAAATACTATTTAAACTTTCAGGAATGTAAGTGGATTGAAAATGATCCAAATTTGAAGCAATGGACTCCATATCTTGTCCAAAAATTTGTTTATCAACCTGTAAGATTCTCTACATATTAGAGTTCTTTGAAGTCTCAACCTCTCTACTGAATGACAACAGAAAATTGCATTAAGCACTGCATCAAAAGGATGTTGCTATCTCAGTGTTTTGAAATGCATGATCAGCTTTTTTGCAAATTGTTTGTTTACAATTATTGCATGAGATTTAGATAAAAACAAAATAACATGAAAGAATAACATTTGTGCATCTATGTGTTTTTGAAACATACCTGTATTCCAAACTTCTGGACAGCATCAAAATGTGTTGGAAAATGATGGGAAAAAAAAAAAAAAAAGAAAACCTGAAGGTTTACTCCATCACATTTTGAGTGAGAAGCACTGGGTCCTGTTTTGGCCAGAATTTATGGAACTACTTGTTTCTGAAGGTGGTGGTTTCTCTTATTTAGGGGTTGGTGACCTGACAAATCAAATAATGATTATATGTCCCAGCACTGCAAAATGGCTTGTGAAGCACTTCAGCGCAGCCTCTATGCACATTTTAGTGCGAGTAAAACAATAAGTCTCAGAGTACCAAAGTTTTGTGCTGTAAATTCTTTGACTAAAACAGGATGCTTTTCCCACTCTACCACGATGTAATTGGTATCTGCTTTTCCATCTGCTCTGTAGGCCGAAAGCAACATTAGATATTATCAAACACAAATAACTCTTAAGCCTAAGGGAAACAGAACAGAAAGTATCTAGGGTGGCTCCTTAGTAAAGTTTCTCTGCATCAGTGATTATAATAAAATTTTTCTTTTGACTTTCTAGCTCAAAAGTTAAATGTTATTGACTGATTCCAAGCCTGAGCTTTGAAAGAAGAAGCTATTGAGTAATTTGCCACAACAAAAATATATTCCTAATGAACCTTGAAATGAGCCTTCTTACTGATGCTGTTCCTGTACCTGAAAGGTAGCTCTAGTGGTTTACACATCACTGCTTATTTTATAGGTAACATAAATCAATATAATCCCTGACTAATATATCCTGAAAGAGTAAATAGAATCTCAAAATGAGATTGCGAAGCCGATCTTAATCATATCTTAATGAAGTTATTATTGTGCTGTGATCTTTTAATGTACAACATGCATGTATGTTGCATGCATGTGACTTTTCACTATGGGCAAAGCCACAGCGTTCCTATATTTATCCTAGTTTTATCCTTTAATATTTTATTCTCTTTTGAATTATATACATTTATGAAATATATTCATTAAAAACATAACTTTGAATATCTAACAGTTCTGAGATTAGTAACAGGTTCTGAAACTGCTTTCTAGTAGGTTTAGTGGGACAAGATAGTAGCTAAGATTGAACTAAGTAAAGAATTAGATGATGTGGTTGCCTACGATAGCGAGGGCCCAGATTTGATAACCCAACAGATGATATCTAGTCCTATCTGCAGGAGAAAGTTACTGATCACTCAGATCAGTAAGGTAACCTTGTCTTAGCAAAAAACTAACAGATACTATGCAAATTCATAGCAGATTTGGTACATACAGTAAGACTGACAGAAAGAAGGGATTTAGGCCATAGTATAGAGAGAGTTCTCTCATATGAAGATTATTCTCTATTTCCCATATGCCTGAATGCTTTGCTGATCCATCCTTTTCCTACATAAAATGAGAAAGAAACAGCCAGACAAGTCAAACTAATTATTCTTAGAAAAATCTTAATTTGGATCAGAACACTAGTTCTGAGTTCATAAAGAAACTTATGATAGATCAGTCTTACTATATTCAGGTTTTTTGACTCAATGGTACATAAAAAAAATTTCTTTGCCAGTGAGCTGCTTGTATGCTGTAATGGATAGTTATTGCCACAGTAGGCTGGACTAACAGAGGTCCTGTAAAAAAATGTGGCTCAGCTTTTCTTTGCAAAATCACTTCTGTTTCCATCTAATATTTGAGCTTTTGAGATTAGATTGGAAGCATCTTCCGTGGTAAGATCAAGGACTGAAAAAAATATTAGGGTAATGAAATTATTCTACCTAGGAAAAACATACACTAATTTGGTGTGAGTGGCATATTATCAATGAAAGTAATATCTGCTTTTCTGTCTGATGAAAAGTCAGAGATTTTCTTCAAAAATCAACTATGAAATCTTATTTTAATAGGCCATCAGAATCCTTGAAGCTTTTTGCTAAATACATGCCAGAGATCAATCTGTCAAACTACCAAGTGTGCTGAGAGAACAAATACAGAGTGAGCAGCATATCAACAAAACAGAGGGATACGGTATCTAAAATGAGCATTTCTCTATTTGGTTTCAGTTTCTGGAGAAGTCCCAGACAAATCTTTAAAATAGATCTGATCTATGTGGTGATTATATAACAGAGACCCTGAAAGTCAAGCATCATAGAGCTAGTTTCTTTCCAAGCTAGCAGCCTAAAGGTTTTTTGTAAGCTTTAAGGATTAATTTTTGCATACTTAACCATGTATCTGTTGCAACACAATTCCTTTGGAGATGCTGTGTCTGCTTCATACTAGGACTGTGTCTTGTTTCTTTATCAGATCATTAATGCCATTCAAGTGGGCCTTCTAGATATTTTTCTTATGGAATAAGAGGGTCTACCACATCAGATCAATGATCCATACAGTTCAGCATTCAGGTTTTGCCATGAGTAAAAGGACAAAAGGAGCCTAATCAGGTTCCTCCTGAAATCCCTGCATCCAGATAGCTGTATAAGGGATGTTGCAGGGTACATCTCTATCTAGATCTGTAGCCTGAATTTTAGACCTGAGTACCTAAGTTTGCCTCATTCTCTTTTGACTCTGCACCTTCCACAATCCTCTGAAGCACAAGTTTCAGAAGTCCTTGTGTAAATTTCCTACTTTCCAAAGAAGTGCTTTCTTTTATCTATCTTGTCTCATACAGCTTTCATTAACTGAAAATAAATGTATTTACATATTAATTACATAATGATAAATATATAAATAATTGATCGTAAATAAAAGCAAGTAAAAATCTTGTTGTTCATGATATAATGAACACATTCGTCATGACTTTTTGTGTGTACCTCAGTAATATTTTCCTGAAAGCTTTTCCTCACCAAGCGAAAGACATCCATCCCTTCAGCAAATTGCATTCAATTCTATTGATTTATTGACAAGACTCAGCTAATGTCACTTGGTCCCTGTTACTTAAAAACATCTAACTTGGCTACTTATTCTAAAACTTGCTGTATATTTGCATAATTTTTTTTCTAGCTCCTCTGATTTATTTGGTGTAGATCACCAACATTTCTCCAAATATCTTCAGCAGCAGAGAATAAAACAGAACAGTTCACCGATCTTCTTCACTTTATCTTCTCTGAGTGTTCGTTTCATGCTTTTTGTCAGCAAATAGTCCCACTGATTCCCTAGCTGGCTTCCTGCATTTGATTGGAAATATTTTAAGATCAGTTTTTTGTTAGCACTTCAGATTTTTTTTCAGCCCTTCTAATTTCCTTTCCTGTTTTCATCCATGCAAGCTTTTCATTTCCCATAAGCCAAGCCTTTTTTTTCTGTGATGGTTTCTTAACAGTTACTTTTCTCAGTGTTTTGTGCTTGTTATACTGCAGGGCATTTAGTTTTTCCCTCTTGATTTGAAGCACAAATGGGTTGCTTCAAAGCAATAAATGAAGCATGAATGGATTTAATCTCCAAAGCATTTGGGCTTTGGAGATTAAAAAAAAATAGAAATAAAAAAAAAAAATAAAAAAAATTAATAGACTTGAATCCATTGTAAAATTTCTTGGGTTTTGGACTGTCATTTTCAGTTTTCTTTCTCCCTGTCTTTATGTATTTCCTTCTCGTGAATTTCAATAGTCACATGCTAAATCTATTTGCCTTTTTAAATTATTGCAGTAGTGATTATTATAACTTTCCTGTCTCTTTTCCTCTCCCCAGAGGCATATCAAACACAAAATATGTCTAGCTTGCAGTTGCATCACTTTGAACCAGATGTTCTTTTGCATATTCTAGATTTTTTCTCCATTTTCTCCCTTCCCATTTTTCAAAATATCCATATACAACATATTTCATCCTCAGTGCCTGGCTACATTATGATAATGTTTCAGGCCGTGCTACTTGGGCAGATTCCTCCTTCAGAGGAATTTCTGTTTTCAACTTTTTTATGTCACTCCAATCTGCACAATTGTTTCATTTACAGGTTTAGGCTTCACATATGTACCTATTCCTCACATCTTGAACAAACAGCTCAAAGGTTTTCAAAGAATATTACCATTGACTTCTTCATCTTTATTCTCATGCTTAGAAGTTGGAATTTACCTTCCAAAAGGTAAGGGTAAAGAAAGAATTTCATTTTTCCATGGTTATTCATTTCTTGGTATCCCAGCTGTATCTACTAGTGAAGAGAACAGTGGTCTGCATCAACAACTTACAACTTACTGCATTAGTGCAGTAAGTTTTGTGATGCTGATTATTTCACATAGAAACCTTGAAATAAAGAAAAGGCAACCACTGAAGAACCACATAGTAATTTCCAGCTAACTTAAGTCTCCACGTTAACATAGTTTATTAGGTATAGTTTTGGATGAAGTATATTTGAGCTAAATATATGTCTTGCCATTTAATTTTATATGACTTTTATTACATAGGATAGTAGATTGACTGATCATAAAGGTCACTTCTGACTTTAAGTGCTACAATTCTAGGAATTGCAGTAGGTGATGAGGACATATGGTTATTGTTATTCACAATCACCTAGACCCAATAAATCTGAAGCTATGTGAACTGATGTTCTATTGTATAAGTGACACTTCATGGTATTTTTAGTTCACACACCATACATTGCTACTAGTTTCTGCTAGCTTTGAAAATGAAATAACAGAAATAAATAGTGATATGTCTTCTATCCTTAAGTAATACCAGTCTGTACTATGAAGTAACCCCATATTGGGCATACTATCTCCATCCTTTCAGAGCAGTAGATAGTTGATGCTGCTTCTTTCCTAGTATGTAACAGATGTAATTACATATTTAATCCACATAGATCACATACTGCATTCTGAGGCCAAAATCAGGATTGAAGTGGTTGTGCTACCAAAAATTGAAAAGTAAAATGACAGTTTAAACACTTGTTTTGACTTAAAAGCATTCTCTGATTTATCAGTCTTCTTTTTGCTTCCTTTTTTCCTAGATGTAGATTCCCTGATGGCTTCTTAATGCACTCATGGTCTTTCTTATGCATGAGCTGAAAAGCTTGTTTTCCATAAAGCTCCAGGCTACTATGAATTCCATAAGCTACTATTTAAAAACAGTGGAATGAATTATAGATATAATCACATGTGGTGTAAACTGTCTGCGTTCTGTACCTTCAGTAACAAATGTTTATCATTAAGTGGGGAAGAACTCACCTTACAAAAATTAGAGATGAATAAGTTCTCATGAGGAAAAAAAAAAAAAAAAAAAAAAAGTTTTGAGGAAAAA
>NC_034414.1:33329773-33390375 GCF_002078875.1 Numida meleagris | reverse complement strand
AAGTTCTCATGAGGAAAAAAAAAAAAAAAAAAAAAAAAAAAGCAGTATCTTTCAACTGGTAGGCTGGGGCCACATGAGCCAAAATTGCTTCAGTTTTACTTTGCATGTTGATTATTCACGATTTATAATTGTTTTCTGTGGCAGATGGGAAAATGTAACTGTGTCAAATTGGTTTTGTTACAATTTGTTTTAGGAATGTGTTTCTGTAACAGACTTCAGAGATACGTATTCTATTACATTTGGCGCTGGATACTGTATATTTATATACACCTGTCTCAGATGGCAGAGTTTGTTTGAAATGTGGCGACTATGTCCCTTTTTTTTGTTGTTGCTGTGGATTTGAGGGATTGGTCTTTTTTATTTGCCTTGAGATAAAGAAGTTTATTCTGTTTTGTTGTTGTTGTTATTTGTTTTCTGCCTCTAGACTAGGGATTTTTATAATTTAAATCAAAGATACAGTATAATAATTTTTTATGTCTCACCAAGGAGATAAAGTAGCCTGAATGGAAAGTAGATTTTTTGTTTTGATTTCATGTCATCAATTGTTATCCAAAACATGAGTACCTATTTATGTTAAATTGTTATTATATTACATAGTAATCCATACATTTAATTATTCTTTCATGGGAATACAAAATATCCTTTGAATTATCTATTTGATAGCATGTTGCTATACTAGGAAACTGCAAGATCTTCCGTCTTGGAAGGTTTGTATAATGCCAATATTTGTTTTCCAAACAGATTTCATGAGAACATCTTGCCAAGACATTAAAGTATTACCCAATATTTTTATTGGGTGATACCTTTATTGATAACCTGGATGAGGGCATTGAGTGCACCCTCAGTAAGTTTGCAGATGACACCAAGTTGGGAGGAAGTGTCCACATGCCTGGGGATGGGAAGGCCATACACAGAGATCTGGACAGGTTGGTTAGCTGGGCTGAAGCCAATGGGATGAGGTTCAACAAGTCCAAGTGCCAGGTCCTGCACTTTGGCCACAAAAACCCCAGGCAATGCTACAGGCTTGGGGCAGAGTGGCTGGAAGTCTGTGTGGAGGAAACAGACCTGGAGGTATCAGTCGAAGCAGGTGCCCAGAAGGCCAATGGCATCCTGGCTTGTATCAGAAATATTGTTGCCAGCAGGAGCAGGGAAGCGATCATCCTTCTGTACTCCGCCCTGGTGAGGCCGCACCTCAAGTACTGTGCTCAGTTTTGGGCCCCTCACTACAAGAAAGACATCAAGGCCCTGGAGTGTGTTCAGAGAAGGACAACAAACCTGGTGAGGGGTCTGGAGCACAGGCCTTTCGAGGAACGGCTGAGGGAGCTGGGGTTGTTCAGTCTGGAGAAGAGGAGGCTCAAGGGAGACCTTATTGCTCTCTACAACTACCTGAAGGGAGGTTGTAGTGAGATGGATGTTGGTCTCCCAAGTAACTAGTGATAGGACTAGAGGAAATGGCCTCAAGTTGCATCAGGGGAGACTCGGGTTGGATTAACATTTCCTAACGGAAATACTGCTTCTCTGAGACAGTGGTCAGGCACTGGAAGAGGCTGCCCAGGTAATTGAAGTCACTGTCCCTGGAGCTGTTCAAGAAATATTTAGATGTTGTGCTGAGGGACATGGTTTAGTGGGAAATATTGGTGATAGGTGAAAGGTTGAACTGGATGATCTTGAAGGCCTTTTCCAACCTCAGTGATTCTATGATTCTATGAATATGCATTTGAGTAAGTAATGAAAAATAAAAGAAGATTTGAAATATTCATTTATTGAACTATTATTTCTTTAATGAATTATATTGTTTAGCTATTCTGTCCTTTGAGATGCAGGAGTTATTTTTAGATAATACACTTCCTTCTCTCTCCAGCCATCTCAGGTAACTAAGGCTTTATGGTCTCATTCTGAAATATTTCTATTGCTGATCTATAAATGTGTTCACTGTAGTAGCACAACACTAAATTTGTCTTCACCACTTGTAAAACCCTCTTAATTTTGACAGGTTCATGCAGCTCTCAGCACAAAGAGAAATCATTATCACATATATGTAGTGGAAATGCTAAGTCATGACTTGAACCAGTGATTGAGCACCTTGTAGGAAGGCTAAGCCAACCCAGGGGAGCTCAGGTGCATGCAATGCAGCTGATTGACTGGAAGGGGTGGAGCCAGGATCCATCCCTTCCCAGCCTTCATTTTAGGGTTGGCAGTGGAGGTGAGGGTATCTAATTTGGAGATCTTTGCCCATCTGAGGACTTCCAAGCCTTCCAAAGGCAAGCAGCTTCTTTCCTTCACTTCTGTGCCCACTACTGTTGTGTCTGGGTGGCTCCTCACTCACTGAGGCCTGGGTTCTTGCTGCTCTGCTGTCTTGCTGTACTTTCCATTTTGTTACGTGTATACCAACACAGTTTACCAGACTTTGTTTCGTTTTCAAGACATAATTCCATGTTTGTTACCATTAGCTTTGTTGATACTTTTAACTGTGAAAATCACATAGCTTTTTCATTTTAAGAGATCTTTACATCATTATGACAGTGTCCTGATTATTTCTGTTGTTTCTTAAACTGGCTGGAAAACTTTAGTGTGCTTACTCATTCTTTTCTTTTTTTTTTTCTAGACCTAAATGTGTGTTTCACGATTTAATGATTTTGTTGTTTGAAAACTGCATTTCTATCTCACTTTCCTAATTTAGATTAATCTCTTTGATAAATCTTTCTCTCTTGTTTGAATGCTGAACTCCAACAGAAGACTTTTAACTGCAGCTCTCAGTGATGTGTTGGTACTAAACTTCCTTTATCAGAGATAGTTAACTATTATTCAGAGCATCATTACCCCCACATTCATTTTTCGCTATTAATCGGTATTTTCTCTTTTTCTCATTTAACTTTGTTATTAACCTTAGGTCATATCATTTCTTCCTCACTATGATTTCTTATTTTTTTGTTCCTTTAAATGTTTTCTTCTGTCTTTTCTACCTCCAAACTCTTAAGCTATACCATCATTTACATCCAAGAAATACAGAAAAATATATTTAGAAATAAAATCAAGGAAAAGTAAGCTCCTGAAACTAACATTCCCATGTCCTCCTATCTGGTACTTGTTTCCGGTTTCTCATACATAGGTTTACATAACAGTTATCTTTTGACCTAATACATCATTAGGAGATACTCCACACAGTTGAATCAATTTCCAGAATGGAACTCAATTTACTTGACTCTCTAGAGGGTGACTGTTCCACTTAATATACCTGTAGAGACTTTTCTACTGTAAGAGGAGAGAGCCCAGTAACTCCAGAGGCCAATTCATCTCAATACCTGTAAATGTCTAGGGCAGATGGAACAATTCTTTCCCTGGCTGTGCTTTCTGTATGCTTGAGTAATTATGATAATCAGTTTGAACCCTTTCCCTGTTGTGAAATTTTGATCTGAAAGATTACTGTCCTAAGAGTGTAGACAAATGCCATAATGTCACATTCCTATTTGTTTCCTTTGTCTAGTGGCTGTATGTATTAGTATTCTATGAAACTTGTGTTCTCTATTACAAGACTTCAGAGATTTTCAGATATGCAAATAAGAGAGCCAATGTTTTTTATTAAGTGTATGAATCTCTTGAGCTTTTTTTGTTTGTTTGTTTGTTTTTTTGTTTTTTTTTAAACAGATCAGTCACTTGGTTAAATGTTTCTCTCAGTACTGAACTGGCAAGCTGAAGTCTTGGGATTTGGTTTCTTTTGGCAAAACCACAGATAGAGACAGAGTTCTGTGAAAGCTGCTTCTATTCACAAAACCTTTTCTCTCCAAGTAGTGTCCTAAGAATATTTTGTGTTTAACAGAAAATTAATGTGAATAATCTTACACACAAAGTAATAAGAGTCTTTCTGAATATCAACCTCATTAAGTTCTCATTATTTACAGATCAAGTGATTTGATCTATAAATGCTATGCTATGCTGGAAAAGAGTTTTGCTGATCTGAACTACTAGAAAAACATAATGAGAAAATTCTGCAGAAGTGTCTCTGAACTGCATTTCATTTTGGTAGGCTACTGATTTACTAAAAATGGAAATTAGAAGTTCCAGACTGTCTGAACACTCCTTGGATGCTAAAACTGCTTAAAAGTCATCAAATACTTAAAGTACAATAGTTTTGTAAACAATATTCTGGGCATTATGTTAGACAAACTATAATGTACAAGTTCATTGTTTAACATTATGGCAGTCCTACTGCAAGTAGTTTCTGCGTAAGTCGAGATTTCTGTTCAGCCTTCTCCTTAAAAGTGCTGGCAGGCTACAGTCATGTTCCTCTAAAGTCTCTCTAGATGAGCATGTCCAGTTCCCTCAAGCTCCTCTCTCTGGACAAGTGCCTCAGACCCCAGTTATCATGGTGGCCCTTGGGAGTTCAGCAATGTTTTTCCTGTAAACTGAACCTAAGTTCTCCTACAAATACCCATATCTACACATAGTACCTAAGTATGGACTTGTGTGTGCCAAGTAACAAGTGGAGTACGCCTGGGTCCATTCTCATTATTTACAGATCAAGTGATTTGAATTAACCTTGTAACTTTTTCTTCTTTTCTCTTTCTTCCATTATTCTTATCAGCAACAACTTTGTTACCTTAAATGCTCGCATTTATAGAGAAGTAGAATTCCAGAGAAATAAAACATATTGCTTTTCACTCCAGTTACAACAGAATTAAGAACTGATCCAAAGTCACTAAAATCATTAAGAGAATATCCACTGAGCTGGGCTTGGATTAAGTAGTTGATGCAGAAAGGAAGAAATTGAGGAAAATCAAAGCTCCTCTGTCTGTACTCGTTACACTTGTTAAAAATAAACAAACAGTAGTGAAGACAAATACACAAATCTTGAATAAGACATCTTTAAACTATGGAGCGCTGGAAAAAAAAGCAAAAAATATAATACATCTCAGTTGTAAAAACATAAAAAAAATTTAAAAATGTAATTTGGTGAATAACAATTGCTATCTGTGTTTACAATATGTTAAGAAACCACAAGACAACTACTGTCCAATAAGAAACTTTCAGGCAGTTACTGAAAATTTCTTTGTGAAGTAGTGAAACTGTAACTGTGGAAAATCCAATTAATTAGGAATCACCTTAATGATTTTTTTAAAGATTTATTTACTTTAAATGTTAAAGAAACCATGCACCAAACTTACATCAGATTCTCAAAATAAGTTACGTTCATCAAAATTTTTGTTGATTTGATGACTTATTTGTAGGTTGTAAACTTATTCCCTCAAAAATTCACTCTCCCAAGCTAACTGAGAAGTAATAGAAATAGCAGTAGTGTAATAGTAGGGAAAGAAACAAGAAATAAGGAGCACAATCAAGTAAACCTTACCACGTTCCGATTTTGAGGAATTCTGGTGTTACTATGCTCTTTCAGCCTTGATTTGCGTTTTGAATGTATCAAATGGGGTGTTCAAGACTAGTACTGGCTCCAATTCATTTTAACATCCTCATTAATGTCCTGGACTATGGGTTGAAGTGCACACTCAGTAAATTCATGGATGACACAAAACTGAGGGGAATGGCTTATTCAGCAGAGGGCTGCATGTCCATCCAAAGGGACCTTGATAGGCTGGAGAAATGAGCTGACAAAAATCTCATGAGGGTGGGGAGCAGAATCCTACACTTAAGGTTTAATAATAGCAAGTAGCAAAACATGCTAAGAGCCACTCAGCTGGAAAGCAGCTGTGCAGAAAAGGGTCTGAGGGTCCTGGTAGACATCAAGTTAAACATGGCCCAGTAGAATATCTTTGTTGCTAAAAAGGCTAATAGTATCCGTGACTCCATTAGGCAAAATTGCACCTGCATGTCAAGAGCTGTGATCCTGACTCTCTACATAACGTTAATTAGACTTCATTTGGAGCGCTGTGTCCATTTCTGGACTCCCCAGTATAAGAAAGACATGGACATACTGGAAAGAGTCTAACAGAAGGCCACCAAGATGGTGAAGAGTCTGGAGCGTTTCTCCTTTGAGAAGAGGCTGAGAGAGCTGGGGCTGTTTAGCCTGGAGAAGAGGAAGCTCAAATGGGATATTATCAATGTTTATAAATACCCAGTGGGAAGGTGCGAAGAAGATAAAGTCAGGTTCTTTTCAGTGGTGTCCAGTGCCGGGGTAAGAGGCAGTGGGCACATGATGGAATGCAAGAACTTCTGTCTAAAAGGTAGGAAGCACTGAGGATGACTGAAATGCCTAGAGAGGTGGAGTGTCCCTCCCTGGAGATCTTCAAAAGCCATCTGGACATGGTCTAAGGCAACTTGTTCTAGATGCTGCTGATCAATTAAAACAATCCAAATTGGATGTTTAATACTACTTGTTGGGAAACAGTGCATGCCTGGTAGAGCGTAGCTGACTTTTCTCAAAGATTTACGGTATGACCTTAGATAAGAAGTAAGCTGTGTATGTGTGGAATTTACTGCTTGTAGTGCTTTAATTAACAGCTGGTGCTGTGGTCCAAAATAGCCTGAGAAATGATATCGTTTTGAGACACTTTCTTGTGAGACACTTTTGATGTTTGTGGAACACCTATCTTGTTTTGATATGTGTGGGGCACCTGGCTTGTAAACAAGTGTGCTATATAAGAGAGGGCTGCTGCCCTAATAAAATGAAGCTATTTGAACTCACACTGAGTTGCTGCTTCCCACGCGGGCGGGCGGGGGTTCGTCTTTTCCCTTTGCCGACTGTCGGGGTGACCCTGTGTCCAAGTGTTTTCCTACACTACTTTCTACCAATAGGTTTTTCATATGTGAGCAAACGATGTCAGGGATTATGGATGCATTAGGTCATCTGAATTATGTTTTGTAAGCTGTGCATTCAGCTGTTATGTGTTCTTTTGTTCATGTTGCTTCTTCAAATGTTGTTACAGAACTATAAAAGATACAAATTATGTTATCTGGTTTTGTGAAACTTCCACATCGAAGTGGAAACTCTTCTAAGATCTCTTCTAGAAGAGTCTTCCATTTAAGTTTTCTGCTCTTTACTTGGCTTTTGAGTAAAGATATTGATGCTAAAGCATTCAGCAGAATTTAGCCCCTCCAAAAAACTGTGCATACTGGAAACTGCTCTAGAATCAATGGTCACAGGAGCCCGTAAAGAACTCTGGCTTTCTACTTCTCCAAACGGCTACTCTTTTCTTATTATTTCTAAATACCTGAGAAATAGAAGACTTGAAAAATGAGAATTTATGTAACAGATTTTAGATTGATATTTATTGTTAATTTATATAGTCTGCTGAATTATCATGCAAGGAAAATGAATGAGAATTTAATCTCATTCATAACAAAATTAGAAGTAACTCCTCAGAAACGTAGTTATGACAATATTCAGCAAGTGCTCATAAGTCTAATTCAACACAAATTTTTGCAGATGTTGAATTACGCTCAGAATTCAGACTGAAACAGAAATGTACACTATACCTAATAATTTTCAGCATCAACAACAACCAAAAATTATTATAAACATGTAAGTGCACATTATTTATACATATACATATGTATATATGTATATTGTATATATATAATACATATAATATGTATACAATATTTATACCACAATTACCTTTCTGTTTTTATTTAAAAGGAGAGGAAAAAAACACAAACTTGAAGCAAAATCATACCAAATTATAAATTTGCAGAATTTAATATCAAGATACACAACAGAGAAGGAAAAAAAAATCTCATTGTGCATTCACTGCTAAACAAAAAATACTTCTTGTCTCTGTATGTAAGATGGAAAATCATTATCTTCACTGTTCCCTGAAGAAATAAGAACTTGACAGAAGGAAAAGCACGACAAATAAAACATTTGTCTTTCATCAGTCAATTTGAGAATTCCAGGAGCTCTAAACTGAGTTTAAATATAATTCTAATGAGTATTTTTCATTTTTTAAGGAAAAAAAATATTTTTCTTCTTTTTCCCTTTAGGTGATCTTTGGTATCGTACTTAATTTGTTAAATTAATCTTCAGCTTTTTGTGGGTTTAGGAAGTGGGAGAAACTGGTGACATTTCACTCTGAAAAAGGGAACTTTCTGCTGTTTTGTTTTAAAAATAATCAACTAAAAGAATGAAATACAGTGAATACTATGCTATTTATTCTCTTAACCTGGTCTCACTTCTTGCTATTAGTAAAGGAAAATGTAACAATTAGTGTAGAACAGCTGTTGTCAGGAATTAGGAAAGAAATCAAATGGAGGAATCTTGAATCCTTAAAGGAGTTTTAATAAATACACGAAACAGAATCAAACAAGACTTTAAAATTCAGAATCATCTTTGTTGGTTCCCAGCTCCTAATATCATCTCCAATCTACTGGTTTATATTAATCTAATTAATCTCCTATTTTCTCAATGCCCAAGACAAATAAGTATTATTTTCTTCCCTGTCTTAAGAAACCCATCACAGTTAAGTTACAGCTGGACGGAGAACTTATTTGCAAAATATTCTTTCATTGCAATTTTGTTTCTGTAATTATCAGACCCTAATTTAATTTTATCTTTTAAGGAAGGCTGTGTAATTAAAAGAAATATATATATTTATCTTATACAAGTTGATCTTCACCCTTAATCAGGACCTACTGGCAGTTCATACGTATTGTAATGTTCATCGAACATCAGATAGATTTGAGCTTGAATAGAGTGGATTTTTTCTTTATTTCACTGATAATTTAACATATTTTCTGTTGAAAAACCATGAATATCTTATGAGAGGGTGTAAAGAACAGTAAAAAATAATGTATGAATCTTAAAGATAATAATAAAATCTGGAGGTCTGAATGCTGCATCTGACAGTGAGGTAAACAGGATGTTACAGGCTAAGATCATTAAAAGTAAATTGATGTTACTCAAAATCTTTTTGCTAACATAAGAACTGTCCTATATTCCTTTTCACTATCATTTTGAATTTTGACTATATATGCAACAAATTTTGTATTTGAAATATATAGCATTAGATAGCTCTTCAAATCAAGAGGTAAAAGTTGTACTTTATTAATGTAAATGGTGTAGTTCCAAATCTGAGGAGACACCAAATTAAGCAGAGATTAACAAAAGAAGGAGCAAGATATGGCAGAATTGCTTTAATTTTGATCATAATTATGGGCAAAATAGTTCTTCATTAATGTACTCTGCATTCTTAATCTATTAAACACAGAACATTTGTACCTTTTTTTTACACTTTATTCTTTTGGAAAAAAAAAATTGAATTTAAAATCAAATTGAATAGTGAATTTTATTATACCTGATGGGGAAAGAGCTTTTAGGATTTTACGAACAAAAGGAGATGTCAGCTAATTCAACCCAAAAGAACAAGACCCTTTAATATTTTCCTGTATAAAATAGAGGAAATCTCCCTGACGTTAGAATCTGTAATAGTATTGTGGTCAACACAAATAAGTATATTATTCCCTAAACCTCTTTTCTGCAGATTACAGATTATTTATGGCATCAAAAGGTATTTGAGGTTGATAGTGAACTACTTTAGAAAAAAAAAGTAGGAACAGAGGAAAACTCCGCAGAGTTGTTCCCAAAATCTTTGCCTTAGGACGTCTTCTAATAAAGGGAAAATAATGCAAAATAAACTTCAGTGACTATGCTGTATCAAATGACTGAGTAATTTGGCATAATGAATGTGAAAAGTCAAACTTCTGATTTCTTCACTGTTTTAGTGCAGTGTTTAATGTAGTCACGCTATATTTTTCCCAGCAGAGGTAAACACCTACTTGACTTAAATTGAGACAGGGAAGTTCCTAAGCCAAACACTTTGCATAATAGGGATAGTATTAATCATTGCAACCAGGGAAATGAAGGGAACTCTTGTCTAGATTGTAGCCTCTTTAATCACATTTCAAGTTAAAGTCTCCATTCCTTACGGCAATGCAGTGCAGAGCTAGATATCACTGTCACTGAAAATGTGCCAGCTTGACTGTTGGAGCTTTTTTTTTTTTTGTCATACAATCCACTGCAGTAAGTTGACCCTTATGATAAGCAAAATTTTATTGGAATTTTCATCTCGCTGCAGCTACGCTGTTCTTGATAGTTAGATGCAGTCATTCAGCATCAATTCAGAATTTTTTTCTCTGAATCTTTGTATTTAGCAGAGGCATACTCTTAATGTAAATTGTCCAGATTTACACCAGTTTTCCCAAAGTTATGGAGGCTTCTTAAAAGTCTGATCGTTCCCATTCCTCAATACTCATTAATAATAAGGACACATGAAAATAAGAAATAGCAGGAAAGGAAAGGATCTTAAAAGCAAAATGTCTTCAATAATACATTAAAAAAAAAAAAGGTACAGTTTACTGCAAATTATTAATTGACTTCTAAAATTTTCCTAGTCCAGATTTTTAATTTTTATATCCTATCATTAAAGACTTTTCTCCCTTCATGAAGTGCTGATGCATATTTAATATGCTATGACTATCACATTTTAATATCAAACACATTTACCTTGCCAAGTGGCAAAGTAGAAAGAAGCTATGATATTTTATATTCTCCTGCTGAAATGGAGGTTATTTGAAGTATCTTGGTTACTTTTTCTATCCTGCTTCCATACCAGAACATGTCAATTTAAATCCTCCATAAATAAAATCCTGGATTCTACGCACTTTATCAAAGAGTTTTCACTCTTAGGCAAAAAATAATAGATGCTGTGTGACTTAATTTTACTAGATATACCAACATTAAATGGAATAAAAATAAATAAAATATATTTGCTAACCACACGATCACTATAGACATTTCCTGTCTGCAGTACAGTTCAGCAGGCCTTGAAGGTCTTAAAAGGAGACGTATTCAAATTTAAACAGAATTTAATATTTAGAGCTTTTGAGTACATTGTCATTCCTTTAAACAGAATTTAATATTTAGAGCTTTTGAGTACATTGTCATTCCTTGTATCACAGTCTTATTACTTCTTCACTGGTACTATCCTCGTGGTTATTTTGACCTGACAGGTCATCTTATCTCACAGTTAAATTACTATGCAAAAATTAGTATACTTGGGAGTTCAGTCTAGTCCTCTGATACACGAGTCTGCATTGCCACTTACTTGCCTTCTCTGTTTTGCTACTGCATATGCATCCAAAGCTAAGAAAATTTCCACAAACCAGTATTTCACGGAGAGGATCAGCTTATTTAGACAAGACCAGACAGGGGTAGAAAATGTAGGATCTTAAACTCCTTTCCCTACTTTTTCTTTCTCCATTCATTAACTGAAAAAGGCTGAGTTTTATTTTAGATGTGATTAAAATCATTAGAATGTTTTGTAGTATTCAAATGCTGGTTTTCTCACCAGTTTGTTTTATTGACTCACTTATATTACATATTAATTTCAGATTAACTCCCAAAAGATAGCATATTATGCTGAATGCTGAAATGCTGCATCACGTCCTAGCAGCTGGCAAACAGCTTGGTTATTTCCTTTTTTTTCACTTTGGACTCCAAATTGGAGCAGGTAAAGTTACTAGTTCATTCACAAAAATGAAAATTATTGTTTTCAAAAGACATCCAATCGTATCTATGGTACTGCAAAATGGATGGTGGGTAAAAAAACAAGCAAGTGAAAGAACAACAAATTCAGGGACAAGATGCAGGAATTTTATTTTTAGCAAGAAACACATTAGTCCTTTCATTTAGTACATTTTCGGAAGATGCTGAAGTACAATACTGCTGTATGTAAAAGAAGAATCAGAATAGAAAGTTCACACCATGGAGAATGTCCTTCACCTGTCATGATTCCTGGATGATAGATCCAGGAAGGATTATTCTGTTTACTCTGTTTACTCTCAGGATTTCGGAGAGTGGTAGTGGTCTAATATCAATATAAATGATTTGAAGTAAGATTAAAAGACTCATTGTATAGACTGTATAAATCAGCATTCTAAGCAAGATAATAAAACCTCAGAACAATTACAAAAAAGCACAGGTCCCGTTTTCAGTCTACTGACTCAAGTAATTGCAAAGGCATCATAAAGAGTGTGTTATCCCTCTTCTCCCCTCAGTTAGCACAGACCTGTTGAAGCATAAATTTTTTTCTGAACACACAGTGGAAATTTTTTTAAGTGTAATCAGTATCTCATTAGATTCACACATTGTTGAAAGTGAGAATGTATTGGTCATCTTCAGTTACTTATCAGACTATGCCTTGCAATTGATGTATTTATTAAAAACCACATTTTAAAATTCACACAAAAGCTTAATGAATTTAAGACATTTTCTCTGGATAGTGGCAACCTGTTGTTAACATACCTAGGCAGAGCAGGCAAACATTCAATGAAAGTAAATACTGAGGTTCACTGAGAAACGTCACTCCTAAGAAAGTGATCTACTGTTGGGATTTCATTTCTCTTTTATCAAATAATGCATGTAAATTTAATAATTTTCTCTAATGAATATTGGTTGAGAGTGGTTAATGCAATAGCAATTTATTAAAAAGCAGTGTTCTCTTTGGTTACAGGAGCAATCTTCTTGTATCATCCAACCAATCCAAGAACTACCTCATATGAAGAAACATTTGTATGGGAACTGCTGAGTCATGGCCTGAACAGTGTTTCAGGCACCTGGAGGAACCTGGACATCGGGGACTGAGCACCTGGAGGAAAGACCCAGTCAGCCCTGGGAGCACAGGTGAAGGCAATTCACCTGTGCAACCAGAAGGGGTGGAGCCTGGCTGACTGTCCCTGAGGAAGGATCTCTTCCTGGAGATCCCTCCTTGGTGGGAGCCTTTCCCTGCGAGCCCAAAATCTTCTGATCCAGGTGAGCGCTGTATTTTCCTTCCACCTTTTTGTAGCGCTATTTCCATCGCGTTAGTCCTTTTGATCGCTACACTATCGCGTTAGTTCTTCTGATCACTACAACATTATAGCTGATCAAAGAATCGCTACTGTCAGTGCGTAAAATGCAATTTCTTTGTGAATAAAATATTAGTACAGATTTCATTGTTATCAGCTTTTAATTAGAACAGCTCTCATCATGCTTGTATTCAATACTTAAACTTCATTCTCACATAAGTATCCTGCTCACAGATTTTGACAGAATTACAGACACTTTTCATGTGTGTACTTATCCCATGCATGTAAGATTCCAGATCACACAAGAAGTTGTTTAACAAATTAGTTACAAAAAAATCAACTAAATTCATTGTGAGATCTAACACTTTTTGAATATGCAGTTCTTAGTCACGTTCTTTTTTAATTACAGCTTATTGATATATTTGTATATGTAATACACATAAATTTATAATATATATAAGAGAATGAAAAGGAAAATATTTTATGCGTACTGATTTATTTTTGCAAGGAGGGAGTCAACTTTCTTCATAGCAGTGGGTATGGTGCTTGAATTGTACACTTTGAATAATTGTGCATAATTTTGCATTATCGATTCTGTTTTTGTCACAAATCCAAAGAACTCATGACCTATAACAGAGAGACTTGTGGATATGGAGTTTGTTTTCCCTAGAAATCCTTAAATATGATGGAGCTCTGCTTTTCCGGAAATGGCTGAACACTTTACTTCTGATGCAAAGAGGTGAATGAATTCTTTATTTTATTTTGTTTGTGTGCACGCATTTTGCTTTACTTCTTAAGCTGTCTTTATCTAAACCTACGAACTGACTTGCTTTTACTCTTCCAATTTTCTACCCCCATCCCATGGGGTGAGTGAGCAAATGGCTGCATGGGGTTTGGCTTCCTGTCGATGTTAAGCCACAGCGATAAGCAAGTTTGAACAATGAAATCAAACCAATCTGGGGCATTGAAATACTGCTTGTAAGCTGGTTCATAGATACTTAAATTTTGCTTGACTTAAAATTTACGTAAATGACTCTTCAGTGTCTGAGAAAATAATGTCTCCATTAAAACAAAAATTCTGGCCCATGGAGCATGTAAATAAAGGGCATAGACTTTCAAGGTTAATCATTTTCCTGTTTATGTTCTTTATGGTTGAGAGTAAACTGGAATTTTTTTATTTTTGCCCAAAGTATTATTCTTGTTTTTGAGAACACTTCAATTTGCGTAATTTTCTGTCTCTCTGCCAGCAGAATATAATTGGTATGGATAAAGTGAGCACAAACCAAGATGAATCTTCTTTTCATGTTGGTTGCTCTCAAAGTAATGCCTCCCATTTATTTCCATGTAACTACAAAAGATACAAAGAACATAGCTACACTATTTGATAAAGCAAATTCTCAGCTACAAAACACTGTTTTTCAACATAGTCGTCACCATTAGTTATGCATTTTAGCAAAAAATGAACAAGGTGACCCACTGTTTCACAGCTGCTATGACAGCATCATCACTATAAAAATGTTGCTTGTGCAGCCAATCTTTGATTGTAGATGGAAATCAGAAGGCACCAAATCCAAAATATGTGGTAGGTGTGGTAGGACATTCCAGCCAAGGTTACCAAAGTGCTCAACAGTCTCCAGAGTGGAATGGGGCCTGGAACTATCATGCTGCAAGAGAAAGGTTGTCGTCTTCTTTGCCCTGACTCTGGAATTTTGAGCTTCAACTTAGTCAGCATTGTGACATAGCTGTCAAATTTGACTTTTTTGTCCAAGCTACAAGAAATCCAAAAGGATCACCCCTCTCCTATCCCAACTGAAAGTGCATGTCACTTTACCCACTGAAGGCTGCATCTTGAACTTTCTCTTTGCTGGAGAATTCACATGTTGCTGTTCCATGGACTACCATTTTGATTCTGGCTCGTAGTGCTGAGACCACAACTTGTCACCAGTAACAGTGAGATCCAGGAAACCGTCACCTTCAGCCTTGTATTTGTTCAAACTTGCATACTTACTTACATTTCTGGAAACCACCAGGGGTAAACTTAATGATATTACAGTGCTGCCATTATCAATTACAATGCATTGAACCTGATATTTAGCTCTACACACAGTTCCCTGGTTGTGATCTGCCAGTACATGTGGATGAGCTGATCTAGATGTTCTTCATTTCATGGTGTGACAGCTGTGCATTGCTATCCGGAACATGGCTCATCTTTCACAACACTGTCACCTCTGCTGAAATATACTACCTACCACCTCACTGTGCTCACTTCCGGTGTTTGGGCTCCACAAAAATTCAACAAGTGTAAATGAAAGTCAGTGGGTGCAATGTTTTTTGCACAGAGGAATTCCACACCTTTCCTTCATACACTCTTCCACATCAGACACCATTTTATCAGACTGCCCCTCCTCTGTCATCTGTCACCTGGCAACAAAATATAATGGAATATTGGTGGGAAGGTTCAACCTCCCCTGCCATACCACCAACATAATAAAACAGGAGACATTACTTTCAGAGCAGCCCTCATAGTACTGAAAAATGCTTATTAAAAAGTAGATCCTAGGTTCTGATACAGATAAGAAAGATAAATGCTGAAAGAGAAAGAGTCTGGAAATAATTTTACCTGAAAATTTGACAGCATTTTGGTTTTGGATTTTTCAGTCTTGAAAGTGTAAATGGTAGAGGCTAAGTCAAAACTAAAAATTACTTTTTGATAGTGAAATGTCAGAGATGAATTGGAAATAGAAAATTCAGTAATTTTTTTGGTGATTTTATACTCATATAAATAATGAACTTCAGCATAATCTTTTGGTGTCTCAGATTGACTTTTCCATTGTAATAATGATTTTTTACTGCTGCAAGAGCTGAATCAACCTCTGAAAGACAGAACCGAACTAACAGAACAAACTTTTAATGCAGTCTTTAAATCGTTTTTGTGGAATTTCTTGTACATGTTTTTGTTTTTTTTACTGTAGGTAATGCTCCTTAGTGAGGAATTGGCCTCTTGTTTCCTAGAGAATTTTACACTTGTTGACAAATAAAAAACCTGAGAATTCTAATATGCTTTTCTTATAGGTATGAAAGGTAGCTTTTTGGCATCAATGAAGCTGATCTCTGCCTTCTACATAATGTCAGACCGTGGTGGATGAAACAGATAGAAGCAAAGAAACTCTTCCATCAAGAGAAAAGACATCTTTATAGATGTGAAACAAAGCCAGTGGTTCAGCCTGAAGGCTAGTGGAGAAACTAGAGAGGTGGTGGGGTTTTTTTGTTTTTGTTGTTTATTTTTTTCCATTTTATATTTTCTGTTTCTCATTATTCGATTTTTTTTCTTAGCAAACATCTTCCTTCCTATTCTTCCCAGTCTCACTTCACTGCAGTTGCAAACTATGCCACCACCCAACCTCAGCATGCAGTCCATTCACCTTGTAACAATCTAGTATGTTCTTCAGTGATTGTACTGTGTTCCTCCCCGGGCAGGAGATCTGGCTTTTGATGTGCTTAAAGACAACATGAGAGAAGTTTTAATGGAAAAAGGGCAGGATTTCTGCACAGCATTTCTCAGTTTTTAAGAAAACCCACGAAAAATTATTAATAGACAGACAAAACACATATGTTCTCCATGCACAGAATTAGAAAGGTATTGAGAATAACTGTCAGTAATGGTAACATACAAATAGGTAATTAATTTGGTGAGCAAGTATTATTTTAAATGCAAAAGAACTGAATGTTCCATTAAAGTATGTGCATACGTAATTTTTCCTTATACTTCTACATATAAGAAGAGAAAGTTCTGTTTTTCTTTCTCTATCTGCTTTTTCTTTTGTGATTTCTTTCTTTTTCTTCCTCTCTGTCTTGATTTCTTTGTTTCTTTCTTTCTTTTCTTTTCTTCTTCCCTTTCTTTCTAGAGACTTCTGAAGCAAGCAGGACTTTATGACTGCACCTGAGCTTTGCACAGTACAATAATGCCAAAAATCAATTTCTGTGTTCTCTCCATCACAGATAGGCAGGGGGGTTCATTGCATTTATAATGTGTTGCAGCAATTATTGTAGGGGAAAAAAGAAATAGTAATTCCAGACAAATAATTCTGATGCCTGGGAATGAAAAAGGCAACAAATAGGATAGTGATGGAGTTCACTGCAGGATGCAACAGTAATTGTGGTTCTGACTCAAGCCCATGGTATTTTACTGTAATTGTTGCTAGATGTTCTAACATATACTCTTTCACTGTAATGTAGCCTTTAGTAAAGCCTGGCTATCACCTGACTTGTTTTAACCCCTGAATGCCAAAAACGTGCAATTTTATAAGAGACATTACTGATCTATTTGCAGAACACATCACCTGCCACTTGCTACATTGCTTGGGAGGGGGATCCATCAGAAAAAGAAGCTTCAGAACAGACATAGCGAGTGCTCACTGGCCTCTTTTCATCTTCTCTTCTTATGTTTCAGTAGGTATTTTTTCCACTTCTAGGCTTCATGCTATGGCAGTGGTGCTGAATGCTGATGAGGTTCTGCTTAATGCAGCTTCAGGCAATGTGGTACTTCTGATAGCAGTCTAAGCTTTCTGTAGTCAGAATGTTCACCATGGCTTTTAAAGAATCTCGAATTATTGAGTAGCAAAACATAAAAGCTAAAGGAAGAAAATATTTAATAAGCACTTAAAAGGAAACATGATGAGGCAGAATTACTAACATAATGTGATCACATATATGAGGCATGTGAGCAGTCTGAAAACTGTATCTAAGGTTAATGTTTATCTTCTTTCATTTTAATAGCAAAATTTGCTTGGATATCTCTGCTCTTACTTTTCTTCCCCCTAAGTAATTATTGCTTAATCTATCCTGCATTTAATTGCAATCTGTACTGTTACTGTATATTTTAGATTAAAAAAAAATAAAATTGTATTACTCACTAATCAAGCAATCCCATCAGGGACCACAAAAATGTGTGTGGTCCAGCACTGCATAGCTCTAAAAACAATCATAGTATTATACAGACTTTGACAAGTACAAATTATATTTAAATTATAAATGGTTAGAACCTGCTAGGATTAAATCAAATGTGCTTGAGAAGTCATTTTTTTAAAAATAGATCACATTGTCAGGAGCAAAATTTTGGAAGTTCTTTTTTTCTCTCTTAAACATTTATAAATATTGATTATTGCAGGCAGTACACTTTCAAAATACAGAATTGATTATTTACACTATATGGAACCAAAATGCAAATCATCTCTGAAATTCTTCAAATTGAAGTGCTCCAAAGTATCCCAATATTTCACATTGGAATACAGATCTGGATTTTGAAGCTCAAATTTGGGTTTCTTGAGAAGGATATATCTCTTTCTACAAGGAAAGGGATTTTAAGAAAGAACTGTTATCAATCTAACAATGAAATGAAGTTTAGCATATGCAAGACAAAATGAACATACATAAGAAGATCACGTGAGCTTTCTTATGCACTTTTATTTCTAAACTACAATAAGATATATATTAAGATAAAAATTGGTGCAGTTCAAATAACATTTTGAAATAAACTTGAATTATAAACTTCTACCTGGATTCAGGTCCAGACATACTCAAACTCCAAATGGAAAAAAATCACTTTCAGTGGTTTGAGCTGGTACTATTTTCAAGCAGAATCAGAATTTTAACTTTTGACCCATGATTGACCTCCATGCTATTGTAAACCTACATAAAGATCCCTCAGGTGATGCCATTACAGCAGGTGAATCTTTTGATTGAATAAGTCAGTCAACTACCTCTTGCAGAGGTGGCAATCAAATTTCATGCCATCTGTTTTAGTATGAAGAAATACAGACAAGGAACAACATTGTATCCAGACACATTTCTCTGACAATCAAAAATGTATTGGGATTCAAACAAATTGTTAAAACTAATCTGAGATTACAAAACTAATTTCAATTGGATTAAAAGAAGACTTAGAAATTAGATCTCAAGGGAAATTTATTTCTGCATCTCTGATTGTATGAAGACTTTGCACATATGCTCATCTTTACTTGTGCGAATAAACCAGCTGCAGTCAAAAGAATAACTCACAAAGATGGTCTTTTAAACACATGGACCACAGTTATCAGCACAGAAACATCTGTAAAGTAGTGCCAAACACTTCACTTGTTACATAGTAACTACTGCAGGAAAAATGACATTCTATCCAATTGAATACAGTATTTATGAAAAATAAGATGATGGATAGCTGAGTATTCTGCCTGAATCTATTCCATGAGATAAATCTCACCTGGCTTGTTAATGTGATGAAGGCTATGAATCTCATTATTTTGAGCTCTGACTCCTGGACACAAGTTTTATCACAACAACTGCCATGAGAAATATATATATATATATAAAGAGTACTAAAATCCCAAACTCCTCCCTTGAGGCAAGTTTACAGCAGTCATCTGTTCTTGACAGTTGTTCTCAATAGCTACAATGGGTTTAGAGCACCTCTTTGTGGTATTTTAGTAAGATGTTACTTAACAAAAGAAAGCACAGGAGAATGTGTTTCTTACATAACTGCAGACAGTAACCTAAAGGATAAAAGAAAACTAGGAGAAATAGAGATTCATCACCAAGAAAATGCTAGAAAATATTAATGCAATTGTTAAACAAGTAATGGGAGAGTAATAATAAGCAGAAGAAAAGGGACAGATTTTCTGTCATTCCTCTGTTTCTTTTGCTGTGATATAGAAATGTCAATGTACCACGTGCATTTAAAAATCTACTAGAAGTGTTCCTATGTTAGAAATGATAATAGTGATGAAGGATATTGTTGCTTTAAGATTACTTATTACATGCATCTCAAAAGTTATGGGGGATAATATTCTCTATGATCAAGGTAAAACTGTCTAAATATAGCTGTATAAAAATTTCATTAATGGTGCTAATAATATAAATAAGATAAAATAAATGTTATGTTTAATGATGTTTATTCCTATTACCCACTCAGGTCTTCACTGGTTAAATTATCTGCATTTTTTTCACTCATAGAGGAAGGCAAAAGCAGGCATGAATCAGGCTGGGAAGAAAGAGTGCACTTCTTGCCTCCTCACAAGTGTCAAGAATTTTCTAGATTTTGAAACACATCAGCTTCAAGGCAGCACAGTTCTAGGATTTAAAGGTAAATTGTTCAGGTAGCAATGTCTGTACAGCATTTTAAGGAGTTATATTTAGTTATGCTATACAAAAGCAGCAGTTATTTTTGAATCAGTTATGCATTTGAAAAGTGTTCTGGTATGGAAATTATCTTGGAAATAAAATGGAGTTCAAGAGAGTTTGTGTAACTGATATTTAAGTGTTTTTCCAGGGGAGAATTTCCTATAGTGAAATGCTATCAAACATTTCCTTTAAAATAAATTATACATTATCTTAAGAAAGTATAAACCTATGTTAGTTTTAGTGTTTTATTGCAAAGACATAATACACTCAGTTAATAGAAGAGAATAAGTTAGAAGTTAAAAAGAGTGTATAAACTCTTGCATCTACAGCCAAACTATAGTATCAGAATGAAAGCTCTCCCTAGTACTACAGTCAGGGAATCATTGCTTGCTATTTCTCTGGCAAAACAAAATTTGTAAGGGGGATATGTGTGTTTAGAGTTATTCACCCATCAAGTATTGATTTTGCTTTAAGTATTCTAATATTAAAAAAACTTTTTTTTTTTTTTTTGGGGGGGGAGGGGGGGGTATGTAAGAACTCTCTGTCCTTGCACTGGTACTACCCATGAGAGCTTTCTATTTCATGCAAGCTAGTGAATACACCAGTTCTCAGAAGCAGGACTTTTATATGTCTTAAAATATTCACTCTTCATATTCAAGCATATTTTAATATAAATGAACTTTTTTTCATTTCTTAATCTTAAAATCCCTTAATTGCCCCCTAACCTGCATTTGTATATAATGCTTTTGTTGTTCTGTCAAGTCAATCTTAAGACTTTTTTCCTATTACTGCGGAGGCCACTCTTGTGAGGATTATAGCATATGACAAATATGGAAAGATAAGAGATTTTTGTATTTATTCTAAAGCTTAAGTCAGCTTTCCTGCTCTTTAAAGCATAAGCTTCTATTTGAATTTTATCCAAATAGCCAGACATATTGTGTGAAAAATGTCTTACTACACAAAGGTCTGTGAGATGACCATGGAATGCAGAGGGTATCTTCTATCCATTGGGAATTTCTGGAGAGAAAAGGAATCTTAATTCAGCACCATGCAATTGCTTGAAATAGATTTTTCTGTAAGATGTGGAAGACATTTTATTAAGAAACAATTCTAGGCTCATGTTTCATCTTAATTAACAAAATAAATCTGATGTGCAGTTCTCTGCTACAAGTGATAAGACAGTGTGCTAGATCCTGAACCTTACATTGTATAGACTAGAATATTTCTTTAAGAAACAGAAAAGTTAAGTACTTATCTATCCCTAGGGTCACAGTTTTCTATAATATGTTAAGCTCTCCAGCATCATAAGTTGGGGATTTTAAATGCAGCTGTTAACAACAAATCTTTCAAACACTGGAGGCAGACTTTAAGTCAGATGTATTTCAGTGTTATATAACAACATTCAATAACAGATTTCAATCATATTAAAAAGAGGAGAAAGTAATCGTAACAAATTTGTTTACTGATTTGTTTTGGTTCTTTTCCCCTTCAGGAATTATATGTTTTGACTGCAATCTTCTAGAATTTATCATTTGTGAAATAAGGTCTGTGAATTATTCTTGATCTGTATCTCATTCACAAACAATTAATTGGAAGAATTACACATTTACATTCCTTGGTTAGAGTTGTGTCTGCTGTCTGTGGATGAGGACAACTGCTAAAATTCTGGTGGTGCCAAGAGGGTCCCAAACAGGCCCTAAACACTAGTCGTAAGGTGATACATGCAGCAGACAGAAAACATACATTTGACTTTGAAGTCTATGCATGAATGCGTGTTTTGAAAGTCTGTAAGCTTTTTGAAATTTATATATACGAAATGTTCTTTCATCATACTCGTGCTAGCAAAATGATTTCTGAAAAAGGATAGAAAATGATGCAAATGCGGGCTGAAAAAATGTTTTGAAATATTGATGTTTCTTCTTCATATTTTCCCAAACTGACTTAATTTGAAATATCTATGTCTTCTGCCTGCTAAGACCAACACTGATAACATTGAGGATTGTGCTTTCAATAGAGGTCTTTTCAGATAGATTGAAAATGAATCAAGAAACTGAATGTGGTAAACCAAACAACATGATCTATTCTGTCTTCACCACAAATAACTGCTGTTTAATGATGGCCAAGGAATGACGTACTATTAGCTTCATCTGTGATACACCAGAGAAGAAAGAAAAAGGAAAACATATAGATTTAAAAAAAGCCCTATATTATTCTAATATGATCTATTCAGCATTTCGTTGAACTCCTTGAAAGAAAGATGAGATGTAACAGAAAGGAGAAACACAGTTACCTAGTGTCCAAAGAGTTAGAGAAACAGTATCTTAGGCACTAACTTGGAGGTGGGAGTTCTCTGGCAGTCATGGGTGGAGCTAGAAAGCTGGCACGCTTCTAGTAGTCTATGTAAAATTCTAAGGAGAAGTAAAACAATGTAACTCTGTAAGGGATAACTTTCAGTGATTTCTGTAACCTTGGATCAGGAACCAGAAGACCGTCTATGCTCTGGCTAAGCTAAACAAATTCTCAACATGGAGAGCAAAACAACCACTCTCAAAATTGTGGCTAGATTCCAAGTGGCGGTGCTAATTATGTTAATATTTGGTCTAGAGAGAATTTGTTCCTGAGGAAGGTAAGTAGATAGTACTAGTCAATTTTTAAAAGCTTTTAGAAGCTTATTTATTTTTATTCCTCTTTACTTTGTGCTAGAGAATCCCATTCCCATCTAAAATGAGTGCTACATAGCTAGTATCATCACTGTGACTATGTCTTACTATTTAATTGTTCTAACACAGATTACGAGGAATTTATTCAGAAGGTCTTTCCGTCATATCTGTTAAAACTCTTTGCTAAAGACAAACTCATTGGCGAGACTTCTATGAAAATATTGTTCAGCAGGAAAAGCTAAAGATATTTCTGATTCAGCTGATCATTTTTACAGATTAATTGTTAGTACACAGAACTGCTGGCTGTTTCTAGTGAGAGCCAGTTCCATTTGGCTTTTAGAGTTCTGATTCATAACATTGTACAATATAATAAAAATCATTATTTTGAAGTTTCATAGCTCCTATTGAGACCTTCTCAGCAGTGTAAATGACAATTGCTTTTAAGGGAAAAGTTTAAAACAATTGTTACCCATTTCTATAACAACAACGAAAGCAGATAGACAATACATTATATCAAATATGCAGGTTTTTAAAATTTATTTATTCACAGAACATGTGGAGAAGGAAGAAGTTCCTCAAACAGCAATATAGTAACACCTAGACACCTAAGGAAGAAACTGTCCTCTTTTCTTTAATTTCTCTGTTAATAATGTCAAATTAAGTTTCTGTCTCAATATGTGCTTTCTTACCCATTTGAAATCGATTTCAATGTGGTAAAACCAAATCTTTTATTTCAATGAAGTAATATTGAAGTATAACACTCCAATTGTTTGCAGAAATACATTCTTCATTTATAACCTCAATATGATACCATCCATATAATAGAATGATTGACAATGGCACATTTTTTGGGCATGATACACTTACATTCTTAAAAATGACCATTGACCAAGAAGTTTAAATTGCACAATTTACACTTTAGACAAATCTCTATTTATAGTGTCTATGTTCCTACCTGTCTGTGGAGGGAAATAACACATTTTTGAATATTATTAAACTTCTTGATATACCATAAGCTGCTTTGTTTGTATATGATCCTAGTTTTAGTAAAAGAAGTAATGAGAAGCAGATTTTTAACATAGGTATCTAAAAATAAATGCTCAGTATTAATTTTGTAACAACAACAAAAAAAATCAATTAAAAGTCAGTATTGTTCTTCAGATTTGCCAGTAAATGCAGATTGCAAAAAAGCACTGGAAATGTTTAAGCAGTAATTTTATATAATATTAAATTGCTAAGAGAGATTTTACAGATGTGTGTATTTTTGAAAGATTATTTTATGAGAATTATGCTTTCAATTTTAGGGAAGAAAAAATTATTTCTAGGTTACATTTCAAATGAGAATTTCTATGAAAATGCATGGTCATTTTATTTGCAGCGCTCTGTCAAGTTTTTTTTTTGCAGAAGAGAAAGAAAATTGTACTTCTATATATTTCATCATTAGAATTCAGAGATTTTATATGTGCTGTAATTAAATGTAATGACTTGTGTTTGCATTAATATGTACTATGCTCTGGGAGATCCTTATCATATATTTCTAATGTGGATGGCTTTTTCCTGCATTTGAGACCTTTAAGATTTTGGGAGAATACAATCATTTTGCAGATGTAGGAATAGTCGATTGAGCAGTTTTTAATGATTTGGTTAATTTTAGTCTTATCAGTATGTGCATATTCATTTATTAAAGTTATTAATTGAAAAATGTTAGTTGTATTATTTAGCTACCAACCAAATCACAGACCCTTCAGTGAGTGCACAAACTCTTTCATCTTTTCTCTCTTTGTGACTTTGCATTTCCCCTCAAGGTCATGATATTCTCCACATCCATACTTAGTTGTATTTATTTTGGTTCACATGGCCACTCTACTGCATTTGTTCTGGTTCTTTGAGCAGCAAGGTAGCTGCAACTGTAATCAGTGTATTTTTCCCTGGCCACAGCCTGTAGCCTTGTTTACTACTTCTCCCCTGCCATGTTTTCCCCATCCACCTCACATGCTTGTATTCATTTTTGGCATGATTTTTACTTTACAGATGGTAATTTTCATAAAACTGATTCCATAAAACTGATTGCAAGGTTAAAATCAAGGCAATATGAAAGCCCTCATAGAAACAAAGAGCAAGGATTATTATTCCTTCAGTGCCTGTGAAAACTGAACAGTCACAAACTGCTTTCCTCTATAGGCAGTAGATGGCAGCATCTGCCAGTGCTGCACTGCATCAAGATTTTCCTTAGGTATTAACTCCCTTTCCATTAAAGTTAGATGCAAAACTCTCAACATCTTTATAGAGAAGGTTTGATGCCTACCACTGAATATCAAGCCCACTTCTCCTCCAAAGCAAAATGCATTTCACCTTAAAATCAATCAAGTATTCTTCCATGGCAGCTCATGGAAGTTTGTTCCTGACTGTCATGGTTTTTTGCTATCAGTATTCCAGTTAATTAATTAATTAATTAATATTCCAGTTAATTCTCCAGTTCTATGCATCTTCAGTTCTGGGTACCTGGTTCTCAGAAGAGAAGAAGAACTACATACCCCAGAGAGGACCTTGCATTGTTCTGTTTCCGTTTTCTGTTCAGAGGGAAAGATAAAACTGTTCACATACCATGAGATGCCCTCTCTTATCCCTTTCTTCCCATCTCATCTGCATGTCTGCTCCCTAGATGTCTCACCTTCAGCATTAGAGTAAGCCCCTTTGTTTTGGGGCACTCTCTCATTTTATTTGATTTATTAGCTTCAATTCCAACTACATTGTATTATTTTGTGATATCTTGCATTCTGATATCTTCTTTTAGTAAATTAGCTTTCCTTCTTTTGTTTTTTTTTTTTTGTTTCTTTTGTTTGACATGCATTAGCAATATTAGACAGCAGAATTGTGCTTTTGTAAACATGGCAGTCTGGGTCCTTTACAGTAACTTTTTGAGAATCCACTACAAGGATTTTCCTTTTCCCAAAGCATACTACAATTATAATCCTTGGTGACTGTATCTAATTTGTGAAGAGACATCTATTCTATAAGCACCCCTGTAGTGAGATAAAATAAATGAGCTCCAGTTTTCCAGACACATTTTGTACTAAGGTAGCTATTTAACAGCATCCAGCAGTTAAAATGGAAAGGCAATAACACAGTCAAACCTAAGTTTCCTTTTCCCTGCTTCTTTTACTGGTAAGTAATAGCTACTTATGGACAAATTATGAGGAAACTTGAAATATGCAGATTTTTATTTTCTCTTGTATACACTCACAGACTCTTACAAAAAGCACTATACATATTTCTTAACCTGTGGGTTGAATTTAGACCATCTTGTTTCACAGTCACTGACTATTGATTCTATCATAAAATATGGAAAGAAGTTCATTTTTTATCTCAGAAATTCTTTTGAATTCATCATTAAGTTTCAAATTTTAACAGTGCAAACCATTAATTCTTTGTGAAAAAAAATCCATGCATTCTCTTTATTTGACATCTACTACACCAAATGTCTTCTACTTCATGTAAACCAAGGGGTAGATAACTTTTTCACTTACTTTCTCTATCCTTATCAGCTACCTGCTGTCTTGACCCACTCAGTGTGTTTCGAGGGATGTGAATCTTTTTCTACCTCCTGAGTCACGCCTGCCCTAGTCAGCAAGGGGGGACAAGTCACTACCGCTATGGAGTCATCCAAGACTCAGAGTAACAATACACATTAATTTAATGAGAGCTTTCTTAACAACTCACAACAACTACTTGGAGGTAAAATTGGCTACTCGGCTAATTATGATTAATAAGCTGTACAGGTAAAACAATTTTAGGCAACAGCTACTACGAAGAGTAAAAGAATAAAAGAAGATAAAGAGAAAAGATAGAAAATGTGGGAAGAGAGACAGACAGTCAGCAAAGCAAAGCGGTTCACCTCTCATAGATCCAGCGATGTCTTGGTGTCAGATGTTGATTTTAGTAGTGATGGGTTGTCGGAGGTTGTGTTGTTCAGTTGACGACGACTAACAACAACAGTACAAACTGTTACTTTTAGTCCAAAGTGGTCTAGTCAGCTCTTTTTGAAGTGACAGCTTCTGGCTTTGGGATCTTAGCAGGAACTTCTTTGTTCCCATCTTCCAGGCCTTGCAAATTTAAGTCAGCAGATAAGAGGAAGCAGGGAGATGCCAATTTGCAGCCTGTCTTCACAGGATACAGTGGTATCATCTCCCAGTCTCCTGTACCAAGCTGGAGTTATTTGCTTCAGCCAGTTAATACTCCTGAGCACTCCCTTTCGAAGGCAAACAGCTCCTAAGAAATACTTTCAAATGTAAAATTGTCCACAAATTGATGCTGATAGTTTGATGTTGATTTGAGACAGTCCTTACCAGCCTCAGACACCTGTGTAATACATTGGAATACAGAAGGCCATAACTTTACAAGAGGAAAGAATGACAAGCCCTCTCCATGAGCTGCAAGATATAATTAGTATTTATTACAAACAGTATAACATACATTACAGCATACCTCATAGCATATTGGAGGCAATTCACATCCACATTCCTGACTCTGGCTGAAATATTATTTAAAGCAATTTTCTCTGCTGGAAACCAGTTGATTGAGAATTGATTGGTTTACAATTCAATCTTCAGGATCATGACATAGAAATTAAATGCATTTCCTTGGATGCCCTTCAAGATGTTTTCGAAGAGCGGAAAAGATGCCATAATGGAAGGTTTTTGTGTAAACAAGGAATGCTTTTCTCTAAAATGTTTTGATTCACCTTGCTTATAAATGAAACTTTTATCATTCTTTCTTATTTATTTTTTTTCATTCAATTTATTCTTTTGATTCAGGACTTTATTTTCAATGTGGAGTTATTCTACCAGATATCTCAGCAACTCTGCAAAAGAAAAAAAAAAAGAAAAAAAAATTGTTAAGGAGTATAACAGATTTGTTAGGCTTCACACACTGTTTGGAGAAGAAAGAATTACAGGCAAGAGACCAGAAAGCAACAATTTTGGGTAAGCTGCAACGGCTGATAACAGCTCCGAAATACTGAATAATCATCATGTGTGATCATATGAGTAGCTGTCAGAGCAGAATGAAAGTAGATATTGTACCTTCAGATATAAACAAATTATTCATGGGAGATATTTCTGAGTAGTTTTGTGACATTGCTGTCGTATTAGATGACTCCAAACAATAGTAATATGAAGGAGTACTTGAACTAATTGCATTACGGATATAATTTTATTTCTCTAGTATTCTCTGGAATTAATCCCTGAACCTTTCTTGGAAACAGTATCAGTATCTTATTTCAGATTTAACTAATCCAAAAGAAAATTAGTATGATGTTTTTTCTGCAGACCTGTATAGATAATCACATATTTTGCTTTTGGTTTGTTTGCTTTTCTTTCTTACTTTCTTTCTTTTTTTCCATTAATGCCATGTGCAAAGTTTCTCTGAAAAATTTTAGGAAGTGTGAGTCATTGGGATAGATGAAACCTCAGTCTGGATTAATTACTATAGGCTTGCTCCAAAAGTAGTTCCTCCTATTTCATTATCACCTCTGCAGGTGCAGATTTTTATGAGCGTAGCATGCGGGCTCTTGATCTTCACTGGTAAATATGCATAGATACTAATGGTGACCATGTTGAAAAATCGTGTTTTGTAGCTGATATCAAATAAAGTTAATGTGCTCTTCCTATCTGTTGAAATTTCCATGGAAATAAATAGGAAGCATAATTTTCAGAGTAACCTGCTGTCATGGTTTTGTGATTTTCGGTTATTGGTATTCCACATCATAACATCATGTAGTGGATATACCTGGTTCTCAGAAGAGAAGGACTACTACAGTCCCCACAGTACTTTGCTCCTCTGTTACCATTTCCAGCCGGAGGGAAAATACAAAAGCTCACAGTATAAAAACTTGCAGATCATGAGACCTCGTCCCTTTTTCCGCCGTCTCTTGTTTTGGCAGCACCTCGCTCTCCAGCCGTCTTATCGTCGGTAGTAGAGTAAGGCCTACCTTGATTTTGGGACATTCTCTCTCTCTGTATTGGATTTATCAGCTTAAATTGTAATTATATTGTATTATAGTGTGTTGTTTGGCATTCCGATATCTTATTTATTAAATTAGTTTGTTTCTCCTCAGATTGTTGCTGCTGTTCTTTGCTCTCAGGGCCATCTCCTTACCCTTTTCCTCTTTTCCCTTTTCCCGGGGCATGGGCCCGTGGATCCCCTGTCCCCTTCGTCACGAAACCGGGCCAAATGCCCGTAAACCGTTGACACCTGCATACATGTTTAAGTCAGTTAAAGGCATTAGTATACTTAAAAGCTCATAAAATTTGAGAGGTGATAAAAGTCTCTGTACAGTTACAACTTATTTTGATTTGCAGAAGGAAATGAAGTAGAAGAACAAAAGTGAAAGTGGAAATTATATGCACTTCTGAAAACTACATACTTAGAGGGTTTGATTCTTTTACTTTCACTTTGTTTCACCTGCTGAAGAAAAAATCACCATCGGAGTTTTGACAAAAGAACTGAGTTTATCTGATTTCAGTAACTTTCAACACTCTCTATGACTGATGTTTGAAAATATTTAGTCTTTGTGCAGAAATACGAGAATGATTTTCATCTTGGGTGTCAAATAAAAGTATAGACTTTGTCTGATAGATATTCAGCCAAAAACTGTTTTTGCTGGAAAATACTGTACTAGAATGTCAGATATCTTCAGTTACTGACAGCAGGAACCTTCTGTGTCACACAGTGCTGTTCAGTGTCCCCAGCTGTGATGAAGGCTGTGAATCCTTGGAGACCATGACAATGAAGAATCACTAAGTAGACTCTGGAAAGACATGGGTGAGCCACAGAAATATGTGGTCATATCACTGATGAGGTCCTACAGACACAACTTGCAAGTATGGTAGGTCTTAGACAGATTGGACTTTCTATAAAATCTTTTTTTTTTTTTTTTTTTCCCCTCACAGAAAGAGAAGTAAATGAAAATTAGGCAACATTTCAATCTTCTTTAGAAAAATATTTTTAGCTGAAAAATGGGAACTACCTGTAAACTAGATAGCAAATAAAAATAATGTGCAACCAAAAAGCATGCTGAAGAGAGTAATAACCTAGGATCAAAGATATTCTCTTTAAATTTTGGTGTGTGACTGAGACAAAATGTAATGCTCAGTGTCCTCCTTTAACTTCCATGAGACTCTGTCTGTATCCAGAAAATTATTACAAGTTAAATATGCATTTGTTTTCTTCTCCGCCCCAAAATTTGTCAATATCTGTCAGTGAAATAATGTATCAGGAATAATCTTTTCACTGGCTGGGGTTTAATATTAATGGAAAAAAATACATCGATATGTTAAGTAGAAAGTTTTCTGTGGAGACACTTGCAGAAAGAACTTGCTATGTTGAACGTGAGTGATAAAATAGAAGAGAGATTTCAGTTTAGATAAACTTGTTATGCATGGAAGAAAAAACTATCTAACTGTATATTTGTAACCATAAGTTCTGAACAAGTTATTACCAATCAGATACGAGATCCCAGAATTACAGTAGCTCTTAAAGAATATCAGAACATCAATTCTCAGTGATAAGTCAGAATGTTAGAAACAGTCTTAATGTTACAAAGACTAGTTAGAGAACAAAGCAGAAAACATAGATACTAACCATGAACAGTACTGTGCCTATCAAGAGCAATGAAACATAAAGACATAACCTCTGTCTTAGTAAAGCACTGAACAGCAGCCTCACCTCCATCCCTAGGAATGTGATGGAACAACTTATTCTGGGTATCATCCCCAAACAAATGAAAGAAAAGGAAGTTATCAGGTGTAAGTCACATGGGTTCAGAAATCGTGCTGACCAATCTGGTAGCCTTCTATCACACTTTATTAAACTGCTATTCTCTTGATGGATTAAGCTGGTGATTGGACTGTTCTGCTTTGCTGATTTGGTCCAGCCAAACTGTAGCATATGTTTAGTCCAGGTCCTCTGAATCTTATATTAGGTATCTTGTTTGGCAAATAGTGCTACAGTGTATGTTTTAATGCTATATGCACATTCTTTTTCACTGAATTTTTCTTCAGTTTTTTTTTAATTAAATTGCCATAAATTTCAGTGTTAGTTCCACTTAACCAGTAGATTTGATAATTAAATTATAATCTTAGTAATTTTAATTAAACATGAATCCCATTCCCTTTTCAAAAGAACTTAGGCATATTTATTACTTGTGATTCCACTGACTTTGAACAATCAGTGACACAGTCCAATCATTTTAAGGATTAGAAAGAACAAAGCTGAAATGCATTCCCATTCATCTACGTAAGCAGATGCTTAGGCAGTATGTAAGTTTTAGTTGAATACATATAATGATTGCTAACATTCTTGTCAAGATGTTCTATGCCTAAAAGGCTTTTTTTTGTTTGATTGATAGTTTGGGGTTTTTTTAAAGTTTTTGTAGAGATATTTTGCTAATCATATTATTTGACGCAGTGTGTGTTCTCTCATGATGTTAAATGCTTGGAGAAACAAAGGCATTTATCCACAAGAGGGGGCTAATAATCTTACTAAGCAATGAAGTTTTCCTTGTCAAAAGCCCAAAAGGCGTATCAGCTTTCTGGCCAGACTTTCTTATTTAGTAATATTTTCTAATTTAGCTGGTCCCTGTATGAGACCAGAAGAACAGACAGTCAGAGAAGCTGCCAGCTTCTCCTCTGCTGAGAGCAGTGAGACCTTTGTGACTAGAGAGGAAGAAGTTTTCAGCTTTTCCAATAGGGCCTAGTCTAGGATAGTCAGTAGGTCTTTAAAAAGCCGATGCTCAGTACCAAAAATCTGCTAAGATAAACCTTGTTTAAACTTTCTGAGCTCACATGGCTGTTCAGCACACAGTGAGCATTGAAAATTCAGTGGTAAAAGCAGTATTATTGCCTCAAAAAAATGTTGAAAATTAAGATCATATTTCTTTCAGAACTTTTGATCTTAATTAACCAAGAAATAAAATGTTAAAAAAAAAAGAGAGAGAAAAAAGAAAAACACCAACAAATTACTATCAAACTGATTTTAAGCAATCTGCCTCAGAATTGACTGGAGGTCTATGTCCTCTTTGCTGTGACATACAGTTATAAACTCATGATAAATTTCTTGTTCTATTATTACTTTGGTGCTTCTATTACTACTATTTGTGTTATTTTTTCATTACAGAGAGGGTTATGGCTTCTTCCTCTTAGGTCAGGACTATAATGGTGTGAAATGACTTTGATGTTGCTAACATGGCACTTTGTACTAGCTTATACCTGCTTGCAGCTACTAGTTAGGCCCATGTCTGACTAATCTAATTACACATGGGTGGCTGTTTTAACAAGCACATTTAGAAAACCATGTTAATTAAGTAATATTTTTTAGTGAACAACCTAACAATTCATGAATAGCTTTTGAACTCTCAGTTTACTATATATAACTGTTTAATTGTTTTTCCTTTTCCCATGAAGTGCTGGACAGCTAGTCATCTGTAACTCAGCAATTAGTCAAAACTTTGCCTCATAGATTTTATCATATGGAAATATATAATATATATAAAAAAAAGTTTTCTGAAGAGTTTAACACATAAAATATAAGCACACAAACCTTAGAGCTACCATACTTCATGGTACAGAGAGTACTAATTACGCTACCATACTTCATGGTACAGAGAGTACTAATTACAAAAGGAAATTCATGATGACTCTCCCTTAAGGAAAACCTAAAGTGTTCAGAAGGAAGTAAATAAAGCCTGGAGTTCAGGAGAGGTGAAGACAACAAAGTAGAATGGAGTGACGCATTGTTGCAACACACAGGACTAGCACAAGCTGGGTCCTTGAAAGGTTAGTAAAAAATCTTGGAATAGAATCAACACTTGAAAGAAAAGTCTGAAATCTTCGTAAGTACACCCATGCTTTTAAGTTACACAATTGCATAACAGCTCAGGCAATGTACCAGCGAAATGGTCATGCCTTCGCAAATATTTGCATTATGGATCATTGCAAAGCTGCTCTTTCCCCGTGTTAACTTGTACTAGCTCTACTTTGAAATGGATGTTTCCTCACTGCACAATGTGTTTCTGATTATTAATTGTGCTAATAAAATGGAAAATTTAGACATTATAAAAATAGTGGGAGTACTCCAAATTTATCCTCAAAATTCCATTGCGCTACTTTTCATTGCTGGGTTATATATAGAAAGGCATGAAAGACAACTGGGACTCATTTTCTTCCAGTACTTACATAAAGGCTAACTTTTGCCTTAAGCTTTATGTTTCACTACAAGTTTCTATCTTTATAATAAAGTTACAATTTAATTTATATATTTTTAAAACAATGAAACATTACAAGGGAATTGCTTTGGGCTGGTTTGTCTGAAAATTGTAAATACTATCATTTGTACATACAATTCCAAGACCCCTCTAGTGTCAGCTGCTCAGGTAATGATTTTTAAACATGGCTATATTTTAAGTTTTTCAGAATGTTTTTAGTGTGAAGTAGCCTGCTGTGCAAATAGAACTGCTGTGCATCTTTCTGCTTTAACAGACATCAGGTCTGATAAATCATTCTATCAGAGAGACTGCAGGAACCAAATCACTCATAATAACCATCTGTTAAAATGATATTACATGGGCTTTTAAGAAGCTGTGATATCAGCACTTTCATGTAGCTGAGGATACAGCACCAATGCTCACACTTCTCAGAATTCTGTTTTCTGCACAATCTAATTGATGATTCTCTCTGAACTAACTCAAGTCCGTATCCTCAAAGATTTTTAGATGACTAACTTCCATCAATGCCTTTAGGTAGTTTGAGGATCTAGGCTAATTCAAATTCTGCAAGGAATTAGAATGTGTTCTCTGTGCAGTTGAGACAAATATAAATCTACCATGTAATAATGGACTTTTTTTAAGGTGCATTAATCTGTTTGCTCAAAAATAGTCTTCAGCCTGGTTTCCTGTTGTAAGGTTATAGAAAGCTGATTTATGAAACTACTTTCACCACGTAATAATAAAATTATTTTCATGGTGGGTGTGACTTTTAATTCGAGCCTGTTGTGAATATTTATGACCAGTTATAAACACCTGAACATGGTTTTTCCTCATGAAAACATTGAGGAACAATTACTTATGTCTTGTAAATTGTTCCCCAAATTTTCAAGTGCACTTACCATAAAGTACGATGCCTCTTGATTATTTATCCAATATCATTTCATTATTCTGCATATAATGTTCTACAAGAATGCTTTTAAAGAAGGTATTGCCCCTCACCCTCTTAATCTGGGCCTAGCCCTTTCTAATTCAGTACGTTCTGTTGCAAAAGATACTGCAGACATTGTAAACTACAGACAATGAATTCAGTAAATGTGGAAGGAAAGAAAGATAAAGAAAGAAAAGGGAGCTTGAAGTAAAATTCATTATGCCAGTCCACACTTACTGTACTGTAAAAATTTCTGTCTGTTAAGTGACTGGGGCTTGGTGAAGATTTATTGCCCCATTTATTGCTTTTATGGGTTGATGTGCACATTAAATCACTTAACAGCAACAACAAAAACTGCTAAAAATTTCACCAGATGTAGCAGCTACCAGTCAACAACAAAATTAAGCAAACACTTTCAGATGAGACATTCTTAACTAACACTGAGGTGTGATAAAGCACTTCCATCAAAACAGAAACTGCTTGTAAGGCACTTAAAAATTATGAGGACTGCTCTGAAAATAATACCTCCTATTTTATTAAGTTGGCCCACAATTTCAGAGGTGGATGCTGGTGGTACGGCAATAGAAGTGGAACCTTCCCAACAATATTCCATTACATGTTGTTGCTGTGTGACAGATGGCAGCAGAAAAGCAGTCTGACAAAATGGTGTCTGACAGAGTTATAAAGTGAAATGAGTAAAGAAGAGTAGCTGACAAAAAAAGCTGATCAGTCCTATGCATTGCTCACTTTCAAAGCCAGTTAGAAGCTTTTGAATCACAGTCTTATCTGAGATAGGTAGTAGATCAATCAGATTTATCTATATGCCCAAAGAAATGAGATTATCGTTTATAGAACTCTAATTTTCAGAATATAGAGAAAGAAGGTAGAAGACCACTTACAAAAGCATTAATACATTAAAAAAAAGAAAAGAAAGAAAGAACACAAAGTACACGTAATACACTTCCTTAAAGAAGGAAAAGTAATAACAGGAATTCGAATGTTTCCAGTACTTTCTCTCGTATAGTTCTTCCTATTTTTAAGATCACTGCAAAATACTGGGAATTTCTTTTTTTAACTTAATTGTGGAAAAATGACCTACCACACAGTAGAGAATTCTAGAAACTGGTTTTCCTACATTGTGATGGCAGCTGTAGACTAGCAGAGGTGTTACATATGGAAAATGTAAGGATCTATGTGTAATGTATAAATACCTTTACTGATGCCGCTGAAAAACGATTTGATACTTACCTGAATTTTGCATTCAGTGTGTGAACACTTGTAATTAACAAAACAATGCACTAAATTAAAAAAAGAAAATTCAACAATGTTTTCATCTGCATGTTGAGAAGTAAACTACAGTTTTTTCAATGTTATGTATTTTAGAAGGAGAAGAATTTTCAGTAACAAATCTCAGAAGATCTGTAGTACTTTTTAAAATACAGCAATGTTTTCTTTAGTGACACCAAATAAATTGATGCTTTCTTCACACCCAGGAGATAGATGCCTGAAGGAGTGCCTGTGGAAGGCAAAGGTATGCAGAACATGGCCACAATTACTCAGAAAGTTTATATAAACACAATTGCCTCTCCTTTTGAAAGGATGAGTGAACATTTTTTGAAAATTTCAGCTACAAGGAAAGAAGAAAAATCAGAGCCTTTTTCTTCAGTACTGAAAAAAAAAAAAAAAAAAAAGAGAAAGAAAGGCCATGTCTTTCTGTCAAAGATCTGCAGTACTTGTGTATTATTTTCTATCCATATGAATATGTATGCTCTCGTTTTAAAAAACGTTTCTAGCTTCTGAAGCTGTCAAGACAAGCTAGAACACATGAACTCAGTAAACCTGAGAGCTCCCAGACAGGAAGGTAATTAAAATTCCATCCACTTTTACCAACTGTTTGCTTCTTTGTTTTTATGTGACAATTTTATGCCTTCTCATGATTTTTACATATCCAGACGTAATGGCTCCTGACTGCATAAGATAAGCAGTATCAAAGCAATTCTTTTTCTAATGCTACATCACTTCTCTGCACCACTGCCCAGCATCTGATGAGGACTTTCCCCAGCTTCCAAAACAGTTTTTGGCAAAAAAAGTGCCATCTCCTTGTGAGTGTAGTAAGGCATTAAGTACCTCCGTTCTCACTCTGGTTTCTGCAATATGAATTTGGGATAGGATGGGCAATGATCTTGTGCTCTTTTCCTAATGTGTACTCTGACTGAAATTTTATACCAGCATGTTTAGTGGGCCTGCCAGAACAGAGTCACAAGTACCACTCTTGTGATCCTAGATCACAGTCCTTCCATTTAATGAATTTAACAGCCTTCTGTTTTGAAGCGCATGCTGTTAGTGTCTGGTAATGTTAGCAGTCTGACAGGAAGAATTTGCATAGATTCTCTCTGTGAAAAATTCTTACCACTTGTTTTTCTAATAATCACTGTATTTGCAAGTTCTGACAGAAGAGCATCTTAAGAAGTGGCCTAAAAATGCTGTCACGCACTTTCCAATGACAAAAGAAGCTGTTAATGTAGACTTTAAAGTTTAACATATTTGGTGTTGGTTGGATTGCTTCTCCATATTCCGGTTGCAATCTTGATTGCTTGATGATTCTGTGTAGTTATAACCCATTCCTATCACCCACATTGTTGACTGCAGGAGAGTCAATTTCCAGAACACAAATGATTTCCATGTTGTTTTGATAGTAGTTTGATAGATGGAAAAGATAACTTTCATGCTGTAGTGCAATATTATGAGCTGAAATTTCTCAGGGAAACTTTACATTGTCTGCGTTTATAAGCTCAATGAGATACTGTATTTTGAAATGCTTTGTTAATTTGATGTAAGAGATCCTTTCTGCAGATGTTGAGATATGTTAATTAAGACATTTGATGAAAGGCTGATCAGCTAACAATCAGAGATCTGCAAGAGAACAGAAATGCGTAACGCTGGTTATGGAAATCAGATACTGAGAAACAGAAAATCTTTTCAAAAATTAAACAAAAGTACTTTGTTGGGGGTAGCAGAAATGAGAAATCATGGCTTGAAACAGTGATTGAGAACCTGGTGGGAAGACGGGGCCAATTCAGGGGAGCTCAGGTACATGCAATGCACCTGAGTGACTGGAAGGGGTGGAGCCAGGATCCATAACTTCCCAGACCTCATCTAAGGGTTAGCAGTAGAAGCAAGGGTATTTTGCTGGATTTTTCCTGCATACCTGAGGCCTTACAAAAGTAAGAAAATTTTCTTCGTTTGTTTGTGTGTCCACGGCTGCTATGTTTGGGCTTGTCCTCATTTGCTTCAGTGTAGGACTTTGCCACCCCACTATTATTGCTGTATTTTCCATCTCATTATAGCATTACAGCATTACAGATGGGTTTGAAGGTGAGCAATCCTTTACAAAAACATGAATCAGTTCAAATGTGAATCTTACTTGCAACTCCAACTGGAGTACTCCGACTATTTTCACATACTAATTTTGGAGCAGAGATCTAGTTAGTTTAGGTAATTTGATCTTCAGTTCCAATGTTTAAGTTTAGAAAAGACAACAGTAACAATTCATGGTGTCTAATACCTCTTTTCTGGAAATGGCCAGTTCCTTTTTCAGGTAGAAATAATGTTTTATAAGTATGCATTAAAGGATTAGCCAATAACCACAGATATAATGGTGTTCTCTTTATGCAAGAGCCTAATAACTTCATTGAAATTTATATTCTAAGTGAAGGGAGTTAGGCAGGAGAAGCATTTTAAAGGTCCAAAGGCATATCATCACTGAAAATAGTTTATCAGATTAACTCAAATTTCTTATCTTTCCTGAACATCTAAATACCTCCAGAATTTTCTTTTTTTGTTTCAAATTCTATAATAAACTCTATTTTTCAGATAGATTCAAACTTGCCCAGGGATTGGGGTGTTTCTGTTCTTGGAGATAACTAAAACCCATCGTGTACGGATCCTGGGCAACTTGTTCAAGGTGACCCTGCGCATGGATTCTTGATGCTGAGAGACATAAAACTTGCTAACTCATAATCAATTCTTTTTCCATCTGGACAAAATTTTGGCTGGTTAAATACATATCAAGTCCCTGACTGAGCTATATTAGACAATTCACCTTTCTAAAGCTGACTGTTTAAGTATATTCAGAATGAACTTCAGTTAACATTCATAATTATGTGTCTAACTCTTTCCTGGAAGTGTCCAAGGCCAGGTTGGATGGGGTTTTGAACAACCTGATCTAGTGGGATGTGTCCCTGCCCACAGCAGGATGTTGAATCTAGATGGTCTTTAGGGTCTGTTCCAACTCAAGCTGGTCTATGATTCTGTGATTCCAATTTCCCAATGTATTGCATGAAACCAGAGAAGCACATTATAGTAGTGAAGGACAGAACTTTTATTTGATACTGTACTCTGTTTTGTTATTAAGTTGACAGCAGCAGCAGACATTTGAGGCTGCCTGTCGCTTTTATCTGGTTGGCACCAATCAAGCTGTCTGAGTCTGCAGTGATGTCAAAATATTTGATATTCCCCCACTAGAGTGCACAAGAGTTTCAAATGTGGAAATTAGGAGTCCAAGTGCTTTAAGTGTGTTGAAAATTAACCTCAGTTCTTCCAGGAGAAAATCCAGTTTTGATTCAAGTCACCAAGTAATGAAGAACACAACAGTGCTAGTGATTAACTACCCTCACTCATTTACTAATACTTCCAACTCCGAAAAGAAATTGTAACAAATTTAAACTATTTAATATAAAGATGGTAACAATGTTAAAAGAATATATAGGGAAAATAAAAGTAAAATTTCTTATAAATGGATTACAGTGCAGTCAGGAAAAAAATAGAAATCAGACAACTTTGTTGTTATTCTTAAGGCAACATGAATTGCTGAAGACAAATTATATAAATGTCACATGTTTTGTAATGAATGGAAAAACTAGAAACTAAGGAACTTAGGAACTAAGTGCCTACAAAGCATTTTACTGCCAGAAGGAAGGAATAATATGTAGAATACTCTCTGAAACACACCTACTTACTGCCTTTTGGAGTATCAGTCTCCAATATGCATGGATTTTCATTTGCTCTAAAGTGTGACCTCTACCATTCCTGGCACCTCAGTCATAGGCCTTTGTGAAGTCTCTCAGAAGCAGTGCAGATTTATCTGCCTTCTCCCTACTGTAGGCTCTTATTTGTCAGCATATGCACAATAAGGAATCTTATCTGACAATAACATAATTCATACTAAGAACTCAGACACTGAGTGTGAATTCAGCTATGATAATGCATTTATACTGTACTGCTTTTTCAGAGATCTCAGTGCCCCACAATCATACACATATGCTACAAGGCCTCTTAAGTAGCAATGTATGCTGATTTTCACCCTGTCATGTAAAAATAGGGAATTCATTCAATACTTCCAATTGTCAGGCAGATGTTCAACCATTTCCAGGAAAGCAGTGTTCCATCACATCATGCTTACTTGGAATGATAAACACAATAATTTCATACATTCCCCATTCTTCCTTATTTCTCTCAGCCTTTACTGCTTCACTCAGTATCATACGTAACAGACATCCCTTTGGTCAGTCACATTCAGTTGCTCTGGCTGTGTACCTTTCTAGCTTCATGTACACCCCCCACCTAAATGCTGGAGTCCATAGGGAGAAAGAGATAAGACCCTGACACTTTCTGAGAACTATTCAGCAACAGCTAAAGCACAGGTGTGTTATCACCACTGTTTTGGACACAAGTTTGAAACATAGCATGGTACAAGCTACTATGAAGAAAAATAATTCTATCCAAACCAAAACTGTTACAAGTATCTCATTCCCCCAAGTAGAACACCACTTTTCGACTCCACTTAATATGGATCTCCAAAAGATGCTCTGGTTTTGGCACATCTTGGTGGTCTTCATGCCTTTATACTCAGAGGAAGGTGCCCCTTCCTCTGAGTCCTCAGTTTGCACTCTCTGCCTGCTTTTGTGCCCCCCTGCTCTGATTGGCTTTTTGAGATGGGCCTGTAATGGGCTGGTGGCTCATGCAGTGAATCAGGGCAGAAAATGATTTGGCTCCTCTGTCTTGTCTTTGTATGTTTCTTCGTGGGTGTACAGACAGCTGTTAACATGTAACCTCTCTGAAAGAAAGCAAGAGCACAAATATAAGGAAACTGATAGTTAAAAAATACCCTTGAAAACATTGTTTCTCTGTTTATACACATTTGCAAATATAATGCTATGAATTCACAGGATCACAAGTTCTAAATCCTTTAAGCTCAATTATTTTATTTTTCTAGTATAAGAATAATAATAAAAAAAATCTCAACACAATTTCTTCATAATCTATAATAAAAATTGAAGTGAGAGGATAATCAAATTTAAATTTTTACAACGTGTTTTAGCCCTGTGAACTAGCTTCAGCCTCTTAGCCTTAGAAATTACAACAAAAACATAGCTCAGCTTATTCTTCTCATTGCTGTTGCCAGTGACTAACACATCGTCGTGTTACTGTGGTTTTCCAATTTATTAGTAGTAAACTCTTTCCCAAAATGGTGTTGGGTATTTGCAGGGAGATTACCGACTTCCTGAAACACTGATGATAAGTATTTCTAGTAAATGTGTCATATCTGGATTAAAAATCTCCATCAGCAGAGATCTCTGAACTGAAATACAGAGTAATTAATAATGGCTGGTGTATAAAAGATTGACATCTGCATAGGGTAACCCAAATGGAGGAAAAAACCAAACCAAAACTAGTGGTCAATGAGAGACAATTGTAGTGCCAGCCCAGGCTGTTAATTGCAATATGGACTCTCTCCAGGAGATCCCTGTCTTTTTTGTACTGGAAAGCCCAGAACGGGATGCAATATTCCAGGTGAGGCCTCACCAGGGCAGAGCAGAGGGGACAGGATCACCTCCTTTGACCTGCTGGCCATGCACTTTTTAATGCACCCCAGGATGCCATTGGCCTTCTTGGCCACCAGGGCTCACTGCTGGCTCATGGCCAACCTGTCGTCCACCAGGACCCCAGGTCTCTCTCTGCAGAGCTCCTGGTTCTTTTTTCATTTATAAGACTAAGGGAGCTTGTGCTATTCTTAAAAAAATAATAATAAAAAGCCCTGCAATGTGTAACTCAAAAAGATAGTTCCCATTCATGCTTTATTCTTATACTTCTAAATTTAAAAGCATTGGTTTCATTCCTCAATGTCCCTCTCTTCCCTTTCCCTTCTTTTTAATTGACTAGCCTTAAAACCCATTTAGTGTCCCTAAGATAATGAAGCAGACAAAATTATAACACCCTGCCATCTTCATGTGCATGTGTTCTTGAAAATACAAGTTTTCTCCCCATTTCTAAAGAAAGCCTGAGAGCGTGACTTATTAAAATTAAATACACAACTCCTGCACTTAAAAACTAATTAATTAGCCCAGAATATTTAATTTCATTGAGTATCCCTGCTTTCCTTAAGTGTATCTGAGTATACATATTCCTTAAAGCAGTATCTGGATGGAAGAAAGGAAGTTAATGAGCTCTTCTCCCAGAGGATTTTCTCCTGTTTTGTCTCTGAATACTGCTGGGACCATTAAAATTCATAGGAACACACACAAATCTATGTATGACTTCACTTATTTATTTCAGTATACTAAATACTCATACAGCCAAGATCACTGTGGAATGAAAAATTCAAAAATGAGTACAACCAAAGCTATTCTGACAGTAGAATTTTCTAGTAAAAGCAAGTATCAATTGTCCTATGTGTTACAGTTTAAGAAAACATTTCTTGCAAAGTGGCCCTACAAAAAGAAACATTTGTAATTTTTAATTGACTGAATCCAGAGTCTTGTAGAATATAGGTAGGTTCTGCAAGGCCTATCTAGTAGTGGGTGTTATGACATGGATAACATTCCAGCCTGACATGAAATCTGCATTACTTTGTTTGCTATGCAAAATAAAAGGCATCACAGTATAGAACAGAGGAGAAACTTCCTTACAGATAGGATCTGCACAGCACATTGTGGCAAAATCTTCTGAGGTCTGTCTGCTGCTGCAGGACTTCAGGGTACCCAGCATCTACTATTTATCCTCTACTTAGATTCCTCTTTTTATTCTACTTTATTAAAATGGTGGATTTTATTATGCAATTTGTTTTCAGGTTATTTCTATGCCCCACACTGTCTCTCTTTGTCCCTCTCATCTCAATGTAGAACACTGGCTTAAGGACAGATACTGAGATTCATTTGTCTGCACTATTCTGATGAGTTTAAAATAATTTCTGTTGGCTCTTTGGTTTATTGCTACTGTACTAAAACATGTTGAAAACTGAACAGACACCATTATTGTTGTGATGAGGAAGAATAGAAGATAAAATAAATAGAGAATCCAAGGTATGATAGTGGACACTTATTAAAAATTACTTAAGTTTATTTACATTATTTAGCTTTGAAGCTCATGAAAGAGAATATGTAGTGTGTGACCACAGAAACAGTTGCATATAATGCCACAAGGTTCTTAAGAATGATGTTGGAACCAAAATAAATAAATAGGTATATAGGTAATGTATGTAATGTTCTTTATAGAGGCAATAGCGTAGAAAGAACGCCATGTGAACCAATATTCTGTAAAGCTGGAATGTCAGATGAAGACCAAATTAATGAAGCTGAGTTTGTGTGTTCATGCAAGGCCATGGGTAGCAAAATGAAAGTAACAGATCAACTGCTGTAGCTGTGGAACTAGAAAAAAATCAACAAAAACTGTGTAAGCAGAATTTACCTTTTACTTCCTCAGTGGGTATATACAACCACAATTTTTTATGCAGAGTAGGATGTGGATGTTCTATTATCAGTTGTATCTTTTTGTACCTGTGCCTGGTTTTTTCCTCTGAAAAAAAAGAAAAAAAAAAGAAAAAAAAGAATGTGCATCATTATACTGTAAGTAGACTTAACTGACATAGAGATTCCATTTGAGAGAAACATTTGTTCTGACATGGTTTTATTCCAAACTTATATCCAACATCATAATTTCAAAAAAAAAAAATTGTCTGTTATATAGTTTTATTCTTCTTCTTTTGTAATTAATTAGCTACAAAAACAGAATATTCTAAGTTCTTTGTCATCATGTGGTCTATCACAGAATTTAGTTGGATATGACATTTGCATTGCCACCACTAAAAACTCATGAAATAAATCTAAAAAGTGTAACTGTAATATAAAATAACAACAATCCCATTCAAAGAATATGATTTTCCAGTAGATGTTTTCTTTTTTTCCACAGCAAAATTTTCATAAATTTGTTTCTAGATATATCTTTCTCTGCTTATTACAAAGAATAAATATTTTTAAAAATAAGTTGCCAAAATTTGTAGTTCAATGAAAATCCTACAAACTTTTCTATATCTTAAATTAGCATAATAGTAGTTGCTATTCAATAGACAAAATTACTGATAGCCAATGCACAGTAAGAATTCTGCTAAAAGCTCTTTGTACTGCAGTGAGAAAAGACAGTGATAAATTTGTCAAATGCAATAAAGGAACCAGTGCAAAACTATGCAGAATCCCATTTCAGCAGAATAGTTATTCCTGTTTGAATCTCTACAATTTATCATCAGAAGAAAGAATAGAAGGTTCTAGTTTCAGTCAAAAATTATTGCCTTTTAAAGAAGGCAAATGGATGCTAAAGAATCTAAGCAGAAAAAAAAATGACTTCAACTGATGAGCAGTGATATTTTCTCAGTTTTGCTATTTTGATGTTACGTATCTATCTACTTAGTTGAGATTTAAAAAAAAATAGAGGCTGAAGTAATATTAAGAAAATAAATGTTCTCTTCAGTGGGAAATCAAAAAAAGATGACAAGAATCTTCACACAGGAGTGTTCTGTGGAAAATTGGAAATCTTCTTTGAAATGCTTCACTACCCACATTTAATATATGCCATCCAAAGTTAATAAAAGCCACCTAACATAATAAGATGAACTCAGATCACTATAAAAATAAAGTAATGAATAATTTAAGAATGCCAGGATGTTGTTGACATTAAGACTACTTAGGAATCAAAATACATTTCCAACATACAATCAGCGTAATTTACTTCTGACTTTATCAAAATTAACAAGTTCCCTTGGAATGTTTTGCTTAAAAAATCATCAATTTCTAATGGAAACCTTTCCAATGTGATGTTTTCAAGCAGCTCTACCAACATTGTACAGGGTTTCTTTATTTTCATGACATTATAGTTCTGTAATCTTCACCATCATGTTATATCCGCTGTTAAGGAATGTTTTTGTTGTTGATATTGTTGTTTTACAGAGGAGAGCTTTTTGGTTGGTTACATATCTTTTTATGTTCATTTGTTTTCTAAAAAGAGGAAAGGTGAGCAAATCATGGACCATAATCTGTCAGTTTTCTGTTACACAGACGGTAATTGCAGTTCAGTACTTCTAGCTATGCCATGGATGCATTTAGAGAGGTATTTTCTGAAACTGCAGAAATATATTTTGTAACGTTCAAGCTGAAGCTTGTAATGATGCAGTGGTTTGGAGTTCTCCATTGCAGAAGAGACCCACTGGCTGTTTCCGAGCATTGGGAGCAACTCCCTAGGAAGTATGCTCACTGCCACCTACCTCGAAGGATTGATTTTCCTAACCTGTCAAGTGCCCATAATTTGAAAGTGGGAGTGACTATCAATTATATATTTTCTTACTCCTGATAAAGTCTCAAGTATTGAGCAGTCCAACATTTCTCTCAGCTTGACGTGCTAAAAGACTTGTGGAAGAATTTGCTATTATAGGGAATATTCTGCAATGTAAAACACTCTAGAAAAATGAAAGAAACCACAGAATCACACAATGGCGTGGGTTGAAAAGGACCTCAAAGAACCAAGGACCTCTTTTAATGCATCCCAGAACATAGTTGGCCTTCTGGGCTGCTGGTGCACGCTGCTGACTCATGTCCAGCTTCTCGTTTACCAGGACCCCCAAACTCTTCTCCGCAGGGCTGCTCTCAAGTTCTTCCTCCAGTTTGTAGAAATACCTGGGGTTGCCCCGGCCCAAGTGCAGCACCTTGCATTTGGCCTTGTTGAACCTCATTAGGTTCACATGGGCCCACTTGTCCAGCCTGTCCAGCTCCCTCTGGATGGCTTCCTTTCCCTCCAGTGTATCGACTGCACCACTTATCTTGGTGTCATCTGCAAACTTGCTGAGGGTGCACTCGATTCCATGGTCTGTGTCATTGATAAAGATGTTGAAGAGAAACGTTATTCACCATAATTAGGGAGAAATTTCATGTAATCTGTTTGGTGCAAAGGCAGTTGAAGCATTTGAAAAATAATTACTGTAGGTTTACTTAAAATATTTGAAACAAATTGCATTGGTTCTGACTTAAGCAGCACCCCTGGAGTTAGACAGCAAATGATATCTCTGGCAATAGATAACCAGTAATTACTTTTTCCTGAAACCACATTAATGTTCTAAATAATGCAGCCACTTGTGTGTTAAAATGTCATGAGTTTGATTGCAATTATTCTTCACTATCTGACAGTCTCAGCTCTACAGTACACTAAAAACAAGGTCTGTTCCAAACCTAAAAATATCAGCTATGCTTGCTTTCTCGTTTTTTGGTACTGGAAGCATGTAAATATGGATGGAAAATCCACTTTAAATGTCATTAGTAAGTTGCCAACTATACACAAAATTACCACATTTGATTTAAAGATGTTCCATACTCATTTTATTCCTCATAGTCAATGAGCAAGCAAGTGAACAAAAAACCTCTAGACAGCCTGTTAGTGAGAAAAGATAAATTCTGAGAAAAACTCAGGGGAAGGGTACGGCAAGTTGTATTCTCAACACAGAAGTTCACAAGCAAAGTCCAAAGGAAACAGGTATTCCTTACTACCGAACATACTGTTGACCTGAGAAGGAACTGGTTTCTAGTCTTCCATGTAATCAGTACAAGTGTGCAAGACCAGTTCTTCCCTTCCTGGGGCTTTTGACAAAATTTCCCTTCATTTCTACAAGCTGCTAGTTCCTCACTGGGAGAGAGAATCTATATCCTACTGCTACTAGAACAACTTCAGAAACAATCACTATGAGCAGTTTCAGAAGAGGTTCCTACAATGATTCAGGTAATACTGGGTCCTGCAGTGTTGCATGTGCAGCAAAAAGGAACTGTAGATTGCTGGCATTCTTCATCCACTATTGATTCATCACTCAGAACCCTAATTTGAGAATTGTGTGTAACTTTGAATGGTTAAAGACAGATCTCTGCAAAATCACTGTGAGTTTATTGCCATGCTTTACACAGGCTGTTCTGAAGATGGGGTAAACACCATTTTTGTCACATATAAGCATTGTTAAAATATTTTACCTAGTTAGCTCAACTTTGTATGCAATTATTTTCATGCATTGTCACTGATATATCCCAGAGAAATATGAATTTCTCCTAGCGAGTTATTTCCTGCATTCTTTGCATACTGTACTAAACTTCTTATTTCTCCTGAAGGAACAAAAGAGGAAGAATTTAACATTTTCTTATCATCTGGATGATTGAACAAATATATGTTCCCTGGGAGATGTAAGGGGAGCAGTCCTAAGTACTGGTCTCTTGAAATGCTAGTTTGTCATGGTAGTGCTAGAGTTTTGATTCAGCCATTATATATTATGAGTTAGAGTGGTGAGAAATATAAGCTTTCAATTGCCTTTATTCTGTTGAGAAGAATAATATTTTTAGTTTGTTTTATACCTACTAGACTTCCGAACATTTATTTGCATTCATTTATGTCTCTTCTGAAAAAACTTCCACCAGGCTGCAACTACCTCTGGCTGAGTTATATTCTTACTAAGAGCCCAAACCCTGGATATTCCTCAATGCATCACAGCAGTGAAACAAGGAGACACGAATTACAGCCAGACTTTCCATACAGCCTCGTATTTGTGTAGACAGATACTAAATATTTAACAATTTAATTATCTTAAGATTTGAATTAATTCTGATTTCAGAATTCTGATTTCCCAGTGTTGTGGAATCTCATTCTTGCTTTCTATCTTACTGTTTCTAAGATGTAAACACTTTTGCTAAGAGTTTTAATCCTCTTAACCTTCCCCCTAAGTGATTTCTTGAAAGATGTCAAACTCCGGCTATGCTTCTCTTCAAATTATTGTTTATAGTTTAATTCCTGCAGTTAGCCTTGGAAACAAGACCTTCTATGGGTGGTGCTGCTCTATTACAATTCACCCATCTTCTCAACAGGATCAACAATACAGAGGGGAAAGTGGAACCTTTTGATGAGCCAACTGACTGCAGTAGGAATGTGGAATATCTAAAAGGGGGAAAAGATTTTTTTCTGAGTCTATCCAGGGAGAACAATGGATACTTAATTTTCAAAATATCACTCACACAGAAACTCTTTTGCAAAATTGGAACAATATTAAGCTTGTACTTCTGCAGCTTTAAAAAAAAAATTGCATGCTTTTCATTTTATATTTAGCCTGTGGAATTGAAACTTCTTGCTACAGAAAATTAAGCTAGTTCACACAAAACAGTCTGCCTTTAATTTTCCTTAAGGGTAATAAAACCACCAGGTTCAATTCAGGTGAGTGTGTGTGTCTATCTTCAAATACAGGACAAATCTACTAGTTGGCCTTTCCACTGCTCACTTTCTGCATTTATTTCACCTCAACACAGCCAAGTCAAATTGACAGATCATTCCAATCACTGAAATCTCAAATGCATTTTGCTATGTGTGCACTTGCAAATTTTGTCGACTGGAAGATCAGACATGGGAGATAGTGTGGAGGAACAAGTGAAAGTAAGGATTTTAAATGCAGTTGCTAAGTTTGTAAGACTGACTTTAAATGACAGAAGAGTGATCTGAGCTAAGCAACTTTGGACCACAATGTGCCTGTTGGTAGGGCAGCGGAGGGAGTCATACATACATATAGGTATACATCAGCATCCAGACTAAAAATGACTACAGAGAACTAGCAACACAAAAGTTAAGCAGCATGTATACTCTACATATTTTTATACAATGCTAAGTACAGTATTCATAGTGTATAATTTATCCGTAAATACATGTTAAGCACATATATTTTCTCTATATGCTTTAATTTTTTTAAAATATTACCTTCTCTTGCAATCCACCAATTAGAGATTATCCTACAGATATACTATCACTACTCTATCTATACTTGTCTAAACTATTTTATTTTACCCATGGTTTTGAAGATTTTGACACAATATCAGTGAAACTATGTAACTGCTTCTCAAGTCTTTTAGAGATACATACCATGAAATGCATATTAGTGTCACTGACTCAGCAGGATGTACATTACTTTAAATTCAGCACGTGCTGAAGTACTTCATCTTGCAGAATCTTCCTGCCTTTTCCAGTTACTCCTTTGTCAATGTAATTTCTGTTAGTCTGAGAAGTACTGGCTTTTCTATGCAGCTAGAATAGCTTTCTTGTTTCAACCTTTGATCGTATCTGATGCAGAGGCTTTTCAAATGAATCAGTGGTCTATAATACAGAACAGATCTTGAGATCCACCAGAAATAAGGTATTTCAGGGGTTACAGATGCTCCCATGCATGTTACCAACATGCTCCTTATACTTGTTTTGTGCAGATTTGAACACTAACCATTTATTTATTCATTCATTCATTTATTAAAGCTTTTTTCCATCACTCTGGTTCTTAGCCTTCCTCCCCATTTTTTTCATCTCCTCAGAGGATTTTCGTCTGTATAAAATCCACATGACATAAAAGATTCTTTTCAAGATATTCTAGCTATTTTAGCAAAGAATTTGAAGGTAAAAGAAAGGCCATTGAATGCAGAATTAGAGTTAGGAATATATCTGAAAGCGATGTGAAATAGCATGTGTTCTGTCTGTGACACGTATATGCAATTTTTTTCTAACTAAATATTTAATGTGAAGTACCCAAAAATGTATTATATATATGTCTGTATTAATTATGCTTATCAAATGATATTGTTGTAAGATTGTGTATAAAGCTGGAGAGAAATGGTTAAAAAGTTCTTTGGCCCAGGTGAGTCAATGTAATGCCAAAACGGCATAGTTCAATAGTTCTGCTACACATGAAGCTTTCTGGATCAAAAAGCAAAATGCTAACTGAATTAACCGTGATCAGAAAAAACTTGGCAACTGGATGTCTATAAATTCCATATCTATATACTCCATATCTATAAATTCCAAACAAAGAAAGCTGAAAGGAGTATAGGTGTTTTATTACGGCTTATTTTCCCATATACAGAGCAGAATGGTGAAAAAATATTTCAGAGTTTGACAGTCCAGTGTCTGTCAAAAAGAACAATGAAATCTATTGGTCAGATTTAGAAATCTCAGTACTTCAAAACATTTCTATGGCTACTGAAAGATTTTATAAGAAAAGAGAATGTTTTAAATTGCAAGAGCAGTAATCTTTTATGGATCATTGAAGGTACAGAATTTAGGAATACACACTGTTGATTCTTGTACTCTTGTGGGAAGAATTCCAAAAAACAAATGACTCCAGTATGAAGTATTAATACCATCAAACTTTCATTCAAGAATATGTAACATGAATGTTCTATTACAAAAACTGGGGTGTGTCTATAGTGTGTGGATGCACTGTAGATGACTTTTTAAAAATTAATTCACAATCTATAATGTTACATAATGAGAGAAACATAAATGCTAATATAGTCTTTTATTGTTCTACTCTGATCATTTGGTCAGAAAAATAAACAAAAGAAAAAAACCCAGCATTATTAAGTAGCTTGTTTTAAAGAAATGGTTTTGAATGGACATTACACTTTTAATGCAGGAAAGTAGTTTCCTCAGAGTAGCCTCATTACATTCCTTTTCCCTCAAGCTAAAAATAGTGCCTCTCTGCAGAGAACACTCCACCTATACATTCAGTTTCTTGTCTATAGCTCGTGATAGGAAATAAAAATCACAGTTCATGCACAAGATATGACATAGTGTATCATATAAGTAGAATATTAAGAAGTTCATTGCGTTAGCCTTTTAACCTTTCTGATATTGAGGATTTTTCATTGTGAGCAGTCCTACTGAAGTCAATTAGGAAAATTAGTCAGATTAATTTTTTGTGCAAGTAATTTATAATAGCTAATTCTTTGGGGCAGTTATCTTTCTGAAGTTTAACCCACTGTAAATTCCAGGGGAAAAATAGTGATAAAATAAAACAACTTCACGAGGATTGAAAGGAGAGCAGTTGAAGTGAAACCTTTCACACCTGTAAACTGGAACAGCCCTCTTATACTAGCAGCAGAACTTCAGTGTGTACCAACAGGAAAGCTGGTCCCTCTATTTATAGGACATTAATAACTGTATTTTCGTTGCATATTGTTTCTGAGGAACACTAATAACAAAGGAAAGCAAATGTGAATAATTTCAAAAGCTTAGATTAAATTTTTAGTTTTTGATATAATTACTTCAGGTTTTGCTCTGCATTTCCATTTTAATAATTCAAAAAATAAGAACAATACAGTAATAATTATAAAGTATTTTAGTTTATTAGCTAAATAAAATAGAACTGTCCATGGTGCATAACATCCATCCAGGCATATACTTACAAATATTTCGAATTCTATTAGCAATACAAGGGACAGAAAATAGACAAAACAAAGAAAGCAAAGAAACATCAACAACAAAACACATCAAGATTCTGACTGAAAAATATAGAAGTATTCACTAATCTGTCCATTTACCATAATAATTCTAAAAGTGAAAATTCATAGTTCTATCAAAGAAATTCAGAATTATATATGCTTTTTCCTACTGTAAAACTGTGGCAGTACTCTTCCTGTGTTGCTATTATTTTTACTAGCAATCATGTAAAATTGTCCAAACTGAGTTGACATCTAAGGTAATGTTAGTGATCCAAAGCTCTTGATGACCCTGAGGCTTTCTGCGATTCATTCAATGAATAAGAAATGGATCACTAGATCATTGTGCCTGTCTTCTCACTGTATGACGTCATCCAGCTTGCAAAAGCCCAATAAATCATTTTTGACTCAACCATTTTCCCTGTTCTGACCTGAAAATTGCAAGAGACAGAGATTCCATCTTTATGCATCTTTTGCTTGATGATGGTATAGTGATTTTCTTCAGAAATATGTTTCAACACAAAACTTTGTCTTTGTCCTGCATATATGCTTACCATCCATGGGTACTTCTTTTCTGTTGGTAACAAACTTGAGGAGAAGTTGTAGATGCCCCGTCCCTGGAGGCACTCAAGGCTAGGCTGGATGGGGCCCTGAGCAGCCTGGTCTAATGGGTGGCAATCACTCTAATCTATATCTTTTAGTTAGTATCTGACTGGTGTCACCCTTAAAACTTCAATTCTGATTTTTTTTTTCCATCAGATATTATATTTTTCATATTCTTTATGGTGTTTGTGTTCAATCAGATCAGTTAAACTTTTGATCAACTTCATAAAATAAATAAATATGAATCCTTTAACTCCTAATCAAACACGCTTTTCCAGTTTTTGATTTATAATGTTATATTGTAACTTTCTGCCTTCTTAACATACAATGCCTTGTGTGGGAAGGGACCTTAAAGATAATCCAGTTCCAACCCCCCTGCCATGGGCTGAGTTGCCACCTATTATATCAATTTTATAAATTGAGAGCATATGTTTAAAAATAAAAATAAGAAGAAAAACATGGATTTTCAATGTATCTGACATTATCGGTTGTAGCAGCAGTACTGAGTCTTCAGAATAGAACAGTTCTGTACTTTAGAAAATTCTTGCATGTAGACACCATGTTAGAAAAGTATTCAAGCTTGTTTTCTCTGTCTTTACCTCTTGAAAAGCAGATTGTGTGAGACTGAAATTTTCTCTCTGTCCTTAGGCACTTTTTAAATTTAAGCTTGAAATACCTGCAAATAATCTATTTTGCAATGCTATTTTATGTGCTGTCATACTGTGACAACAAAATCTCTAGTTGTAAGCTACCTGTCAAAGACATGATTTAAAATTTACACTTTTCTTTGTGTTCCACAAAAACCAACTAGGGCTCAGAATACATCTCTGAGGAAAGTACAACTGCTGTATTTAGAGCTCTACTAAAATGCACCCAGGAAAACCTTTTCTTCATTTGGTAGAAGGTCAGGGCTTATAAGCACCAAAGGGCAGAGTTCTGTTGCCATTAAATCACTTGAGTGAGTCAAGATGTTTGAAGCAAAGATGTCAGAGCTTAAGTGAGGTTAGCAACAGAATTGCTTATATTGCCTATATTCTTACAAATAAAACCATATGTCTTTAATAATAGCCACAGACTTGTCAGTTAAGCCTTGACGGTATCACTTTCTCTAACTGTTCATCCTATTATGATCCTACTAGCTCTTTTCAAATCTTAGTAGCCCATCTTTACCAGACATAACCAGCTATCTTCCTATTAGGGTCCTATGGTTCCTTCCAATTTTTAAATGTCTCCTTTCTTCTAAATTATTTGAATGCTTTTTACTTTATTATATTCACATTCACACCTCTGCATTATCTTTATTATCACAGAATCACAGGGGTTGGAAGGGATCTCAATGGATCATTGAGTCCAAACCCCCTGCTAAAGCAGGTACCCTACAATAGGTTGCACTACTAGGTGTCGCAGAGGGTCTTGAATATCTCCATAGAAGGAGACTCCACAACTTCTCTGGGCAACCCAGATTATTATCCATATTTTCTGGGAAAATCTGTGGCATACTCTTCCCCAGCATCTGGTATGAAGTCTCTGTGGAATTGCAGAGTTGCACTGGCACATTTTAAACTTGCTGGAAGTCAGGGGTGATGGCTGGATGTGTTCATTTTCTCCAATATTTTATTTCTCTTTTCTTCCCTCCATCAGTGCAGTAAATGTAAACATAAATTTGATTATAATATGAGGTGAAATTCTTTACACTGTAATGCTTTTAAACTAAGCTTCAAGTATCCTATAGGGAGGAAACAATACTGAGAAGAGATACTGCATAAAAGTTACACTGAAGGTATTAGTAATGTTTTTGTAAGTTATTACACAGAATTCAAGTGTATTTATTTTTCTCATTGACCATTTGAAGACTGAAAACATTTGCTTGAGAAGGAATCACAGAATCACTTAGGTTGGAAAAGATCTTCAAGATCATCAAGTCCAACCACAGCCTAACCATACTACCCTAACTAACAACCCACCACCAAATCATATCCCTGAGCACTGCATCCAAAAGGTTTTTAAACACGTTCAGGGATGGTGACTCAACGACCTTCCTGGGGAGCCTGTTCCAGCGCTTAATAACGCTTTCTGTAAAGAAGCTTTTCCTGATATCCAACCTAAACCTTCCCTGGCGCAACTAGAGACCTTTTCCCCTTGTCCTGTCGCCTGTCACCAATGAGAAGAGACCAACAGAATCATAGAATTGCTCAGTTGGAAAAGACCTTCAAGATCAGAAAAGACCTTCAAGATCAAAGGAAATCAAGATCAAGAAAATATTTACAAGCTGAAAATGTAAGTAACTACTTGATCAGACTTTAAAATATATGTGTATTTAGAGCCTTTTGTATGTAAGTCTCTTAAGTCTCATCAACAACTAAAATGGTAGCAAATAAATTACGTGCCCCACTTTTTCTGTACTTGCTCAGGTAATGCAAGCTACTAGCAATACAATTTTCTTATGACAAAATTTTCTTTTCAACAGTAATTTGTTTATTGATTACTGTTCTTTGGGAAGGACTTAAGCAATATAGACTTTGCAGGTCAATTGTATTTATGAGAGGCAGATTTCCCACCTTTAGCTTGTCTTGCTAGTTCACTCAGTTCACAGAAATACAAATTCACCATTATCTTATCCCACAGATATTCTACACACCAGCATGCATATGCCAATGCTGAGGCCACATATGTGGTCCATAATGATGTTAAAGAATTACTGTATTTGAGTTTAGGGTCTTACGTGCTGTGGAGCACATAAATACAACATTGCTATGTTAAATTATGTCTGTATTAAATTCTGACACGTTTTCAGAATGCAGATAAACCATCTTTATTTCTAGATGCTTACATGCCTGAATGATTCAGAACTGATAGTAAATTATAAATTGTGCCAAATGCTACTCAGTAACATCTTAATCACAATTTAAAACAACAGCCATGTTTATTAAAAGCTAGTCAATCTGATCTAAATTAAAATTAAAGCATTCCATAAGAAGCATGCCACAGTTAACAACAATGGTCAATTACTATCCTTTATAATTACAAAACAGTCTAATAACTGTAATGCCATTTATGAAGTATTGAATAATAGATGGTAGTATGTTTATTTTTAATAGCTACTATGTATGAATAGAAACTCAGCTAGACTTCCCCTGAAGGTATACTTCAAGGACTGTTTCTTAGTACTACATCTGAGGAACTAGTTTTTGAAGATGACTGTGACATTTATTATTCATGTAAGCATTAACTGTAGGAAAACACTTATTCTTTTTAAAGGTAAGTATCCTTGTATAATGAACCGTATAGAACCTTCAAAATCTGAAAGAATGTCCTTGTAACCAAAGCCCTCAGAAGGCAGACAGCCATAACAGTTTATGTCAGCTGTGGATGTTATGTTTAAGTTCTTGTGCTCAGAATACAGAAGTTGGGAGTTTAAAGGAATGGAGTCTTCTGTGCCATTCAGCATATTCATAAATTATTTGGGAATACTGAAGTGATTATGTTTGCTGTTGATAGAAAATTATTCAGGTTAATTGATTTTAAGCTGACAGTTCAGTGTTGCACTTATAATAATAACTGGAGATGCAATGGCAGCTAAAACTATATGTTGAGAAATGTAAAGGGAGAACTACTCTTCCCAGTGATGCAGATGTTTCATGTGAGATTCATGTGTCCAAATGTGGGTACTTACATCTACTAAACTGGATTTTTACATTGTAAGTGTAAAATTTCTTTTCCTGGCAAATTTAGTTTCAAAAATGTTAACCATGTTATAATAAACTCCTGAAAACTATTAATACAAATGGAAATTAGGATGCAAGTCTGTACCCCATGACTTTTTCTGAAAACAGCAAATTGTGTCAACAAACATTTCAACTACCCCTTGTGGCTGGAGAAACTGGAGGTTATTGATGTATAAATACATCACAGTGCAAACACAATTCATGGTCAACACTTTAAAATCATAGTGCCTGAAACATGCGTATTTCTTCAAGGTTTTCTTCTCTAGTCTTAATAAAATTGATTGTATTTTCCTGAATACTTTCCCCACTGCAGCACCTCAAGGAAATAAGTACTGTTAGGGAAAGTGCCAGATCCCTTTCAAGAAGATTTAATACAGAAATTGCTGTGGAACAATAAAGTTTGCTTCTCTGGGAAATAAAGGACCACAGATTCTCAATAATTTTTTTTTTATTTTTCCTCAAATGTCCTGTGAGTGTTCTTCACCTATGCAATAGCAGATCAATCACCATGATATTTTTTCCAGCTTCAGAGACTTTCTATAGACACCCATGCCAGGTTGCTGTGTTAGTGGTTTCTTCAATATAGGAGGAAAATTCAGGACAATATATTACTGTGGGTTGTAGATTTTACTTGTTTGCCATTGATAGAACTCAGGAAACAGCTTTCTGCCTATAGGCCAACTCCTATTCTCAATGGCCAATAATACCTACCTTTAGGAGAGGCATCTCTACAGGAACAGAAATAAAAATCAGTACTGTCTCTGGATTGGTAGCAAGAATCTCCAGTGCCTGCAGTTCTGATCTCTGTTATTTCTGTGGATTGATTTCATTTTTCCACTCTTCTAGGCAAGAAGATGGATGTTTTCTCAATTATACTGCACTACACAAATGTTTGTTATCACAGAGAGAGATGAAACTGATAACTGCAAAAAAAAAATTATTGAAGAAACTTAAGTATAAGTCAAAGATGAATGCTTAAAAGGATGAGGGAAGAAAAAAAGTTGTCTTTTTAAACATGAAGGAGATAAAATAAAAAAAGAAGGAATCAAAAAAGAGTAGTGAACCATACATAGCAAAGAAAAAAAATGGAAACATGTAAAGTAAAGGGTTTAAAAGACAAAAATTCTTAATCAGTAAGTTTATTGCATTTCCTCATCAAGCATGATCAATACAAAAATTCTAGCAACGACATTGTCTCAACTCCTTAAGACAATTAAGTTGCTAATTTCTACTCTACATTTGTTATGGACAAAAATGGCCAAAATTATTTTTGAGGAATTCATTCTTTTTTTTTTTTTAAGTTTGTTCCTCTAATCAAATAAATTCCTTAGTATTTTTTTCTGCTCCATTAATTCCTCCTTTTTTTGAAACAAGCAAATGTTCTCAAATTTGTTGAACAGGGACTAGTACATTCTTCTTGTCCTAATAGGTACCACCAAAAAATGTTGACACAGTGGTATCATTGGTCCCTCCCTGTCAGTCTCTCTGCCTATTTAGCTTGTCTTCACTGAAAAGTCTTTTCACGGTTATCACTTCACTGATTATCAAACAAAATTTCAAGTCATTTCAAGCATGACTGAAACAGAACTGTCTGTACCTTCAAATGAATATAAGACTAATTTTATTTTAGAGATCCCAAACAAGGATTCATTAAGGGATCCCAAACAAGGATGCACTAGAGAGCTATGAGAGAAAACGGGGTGATACATCAAAAAAAAATGAAAGGAAGACATTCTTTACAGAATGTGTCAATATGTGGAAACTAAAAGTTCACACGATCTGGTTTCTTCCATGGAAGAAAAAATCATTTGCAGACTACCGAATGTAAATTGTGTAAGTCTGGCTTCAGAGTCCCTGGACTTTAAAATCTTGGGGATATGCAGGATAATTTCATGGTGAGTTGCTATCTGCGATCAGTATAGTATGTATTTATCCTTTCTCCATGCTCTCCAAGCCATGCAATAAGCTACTAAGCAAAAAAACCTCCATCACCATTCCTGACAACTAAATAGTCCTAAAGATGATAGAAATAGCATAAAATCCATTACACTACTGTAGTTCAGCTGAAATTCAACAGTAAAACTGGAAGACAGTTTTAACATGTTTTGACCAATAAGATGATGTACCAAATTCTCCAGTGAATCAGTCTGTGGGCTTTGCCACAAGTTGTATAATGGTCAAAATATTTCATATGAAGATTTCCAATTTTCCATGGTAAAATGTTGATTTAACAATATCTAAATCTTTCATGGAATTGTAGACCAGTTTATGTTGGAGGGGACTTTAAAGATCATCTAGTTCCAACCCCAAGTAGAAATGACTGATTTTGTGATTATTTTTACTACATTTAACAAAACTATTCAGTTTAGTAATTTTAAAATTTGTCTCAACTCTGTTGTTTGAATTCCATTCTTACTACAGTAAATGAAAATATTTTGTCTTCATAAGAAATAAAATTAATGTGACACAAAGAAGCTATAATATAAACAACATTAGTAAATCATTACCTTCGCTCTTTGTCATATCATCATATTATCTTATACAGTACTCACTAGTAGTCAAGCCATATATGAAATCATCATATTACCATTACAAACTTATTCTTGTTCTATCTTCGCATTTTATTATTTTTTAATAAGCTGCTGCTTCTTTACTCTGAGCACCCTGGGAACGAGCTGGCTTCTGGTCAATCCTAAGTGTCTATTCTTCCATAATTACTTTGGACTGTAGAAAACATAAAGTTCAGTGCAAGATCAAGCCTAAATTAATGGAGCATAGAACTAAGGACAAACTTACACAGTATATGAATATGCAAGATGAAAAGATCAGCCTGTATTTTCATGCTTGTCTTTTGGTAGTGCAGAGTAGGACTAAATCATACAATCAGAAGTTGTCTGCTGAAAGGAATGCTTCTTGTTGCTTCATGTGTAATTGTCTAGTCTTGAAATTATTGCTCTGAAAAATAACACTGTACTGCAACATGTTCACCTGAAATGTGTTTTGTTCTGCGTATAAATGCAAATAAGACATTTGCATAGCACTCTGTAAACAATCTCACTAAAAAAAAAAGGGGGGGGGGAGGGGTAAATCAAATTCCAAAAGCTCATAAAACCAAGATTCTCATATTTAAACAGAAGAAAGATGCAGAGGGCCAGTGTCAACACTGCTTTGATCACTGGGTCACATCACAGTTGTTTTCAGACTGTCCTAATAATTTAAAACACCCAGAAATTACTGTTGGGCAACAAAGGTTACCCAAGAAAGACTGGAGTGAGTTTGAAATAGCTGAGTGACAGTAGAGAATAGACTTAATACCTTAAAACACTATATCCATGTCCCTGGTTGGCTATCAGATACCTGGGAGAACATAAAGATTACTTGTTTAAGGCAAGGCTGTAGCTGTCATCAAACAGCTGTAAGGCATTCAGCAAGTGGTAATGTAGCACCTATAAGATGCTGGCTATCTAGAATATGATGGAGGTCTTAAGGTAACATTTCTCAGTGCTTTGTGAAACACATTTGAGAACTTGTCATCTCACAGCCAAAGTGGAAGATGAATCTCTTGGTATCGTCACTGGTCCCAGTTACATAGCAAAGGATAGTCTAGATGCTGCATAAATACCTAACTTAAGCTGCCCCCATCCTGATCATGTTTTCAGTCCTAAGTACAAGAGGTAAATGGGAACAAAGAGGATGGCAATGACAGTCACCATGTCAGCACGACAGGCATTACATCAAGCTGCCTAACAGTTGTAAAGTTTTGAAAAACATGTGTTCACAGACTACCAGTCTATGGGATACGTTGAATACTACATACATACCATGAGAATATCAATGTAAGCAAGAGAACTATTATTGGAAAATTGGAATGGTAGGTCCTTGAATCTGACGATAACACTGTTCTTACACTGATTCTTTCAGGCATTAGATAGTAGCAATTGCAGAGGGTAAGGTAACTAACAACTCTTCCATTTGAGTTCTTCAAAACAGGAGGTCAGAATTTGAAAGAGGACAGTAGAAAAAAATTCTTTAAGGTAGCATATACAGCTCCTGCCAGAAATCTTGCTTTGCTATTAAAACCCATTAAATTGTATAATTTTTTTTCACATAAAATATCACAGATCTTTTCAGGCTCTTTTGTAGTGGTCTTTCTGTTTACTTCAGTGATTTTTTAAAACTCTTTCAGATTTCTTTTGACCCATTGCATCAGCAGTACAATTTTGGACCATTTTACTGAGCTTCTCGGCATGAAAAGATGTAGACTGTGGAAACTAAGCCACCAGTCTAATCTGAGAAACAGCAACAACAGCAGAAAAACAACAAGAGACACCTAACCCTTTAGTCAAAAGAGCTAAATACAGCAGCAGCAACTGCAGTCCCTGCTGTGTGAGAAACCTTCTTGTGTCTTGTTTTCTTGACTCTCTTTTCTGGAACTGATTTCTCAGACAGTAGAGTTACTCTGTACTTGATTTACAAAGAAAATAGAGTCAGTAGAACTGAGCCAACAGTTTAAAAATAAATCTGTAGGTTTTGTTTTGTCCTTTTTAAAAATAATAATAATAATAATATAATTTATTTAACCAGTTTTCCATACCCCCCCTCCTCAGAGGAGAGTGGCTGGGGGGGAATAGGGAGAGGAATAACCTTTTAATTTTGAATGGTGAAGTTACTAGTTTAGGTACTGTTGCAAGTACCAATGAATTCTACTGGTCATATTTCCTTTAATTCTTCTTCCTGGTCAAATTTGCTTTTAATTCTTCTTCCTGGTCAAATATAGATTTTGCATGGCACTGAACACCTAAAGTTGTATCTCCATTCATATTATTCCCCTGCCTACAGAATTCCATATGTTCACAACTGTCCTACTTTCAGATGTTTTCTGAACAAAGAACTAATCATCACTTTTACATGTTAAGACCCATATTCAAAACTATATGAAAATTTAAGACTGCTTTAGAACAAAATAATGACTTTTTTTCTTCCTTTCTTTCTTTTTTTCTTTTGGACATTGTCCTCATTTATGTGCTAACAAGTTTTTTGCATATGTAAGCCTTCAGGAAAAAGTATGATGTCAGATTTACAGATACTTTCCATGGATTTCCAGTGTGTTTGTGTGCATAAAGAAAGATATTCAAGCATTTCTTCATAGCTAATAGGAAGGAATGTAGAAAAGCCAGTTTGATTTTGCAAATATTTTCATCTCCACTTATATTTGTTAATTGTTTAAAATCCTTGTAGTGGAAATGCTAAGTCACGGCCTAAAACAGTGAATGAACGTCTGGTGGGAAGGTAGGACCAACCCAGGGGAGCTCAGGTGCATGCAATATACCTGAGTGACTGGGAGGATCCACACACAAGGATCCTCCCCTTCCCAGACCTCAGTTAAGGGTTGGCAGTGAAGTTGAGTGTTATTTCATGAGAGATCCCTGCATACCTAAGGTCTTCAAAAGGTAAGCAGCTTTTTTTCTTCATTTCTGCATCCATGGCTTTGGGGCTTGACCTAATTTGCTGCAGTGTAGGACTTTGCCACCCCACTATTATTGCTGTACTTTCCATCGCATTATAGTATTACAATCCTCTAAAAACAAGTTGTGTTTTTACTACTGTATCTAAGAAGAGAAAAAATGTCTTTGAACTTATTGATGTTGCTTTTGACCTATGTTATTATGTGATGTAACACCCCTGAACAGGTTTATTTTTTTTTAAGTTTTTTTTTCCTTTCTACCTTATATTTCTTTGACTTTTTCGCCTCCCTCCCCTCTCTGCCTCCCTCCCCTCTCTGCCTCCCTCCCCTCTCTGCCTCCCTCCCCTCTCTGCCTCCCTCCCCTCTCTGCCTCCCTCCCCTCTCTGCCTCCCTCC